>NW_020214466.1:248710-404571 GCF_003070985.1 Temnothorax curvispinosus
CCAAACTCCGTCCGAAGTCATCGATGGAACGTTTAACCTTCACTTTCTTGCGGCAGCTATTTGTACGTGTACGCACGTACACGTGTATGTGTACTCCACCTGTATTTCCCTCCCGCTGTCTCTTTCCTTCGCCGTGCGCGACGCGACGGGCGTACGCGCGGAGAATTGTGCACCCTCGAGCGTTTACGCGTTCATAAAGCTCGAAGGATCGCAGTCGCTTTGAGTCGTGGAAGACCGTGCGCACCATCGGCCGGAGGTGGGTGTCGTGCAGTGTCGTGGGATCGCGGCCGAGAACGAGGATGGGAGAAGAAGAGGGAGAGATGGAAGAGAGCGCGCGGTGGCGCCGGGCGCGACGGCGGCGGCGGCGACGGAGGGTGCTAAGGGGGTGGTGAGAGAGCGAACGAGGGTGTTTTTCCACCACCAGTTGCTCGCGGCATCCGCAAACCCCTCTCGATCCCGGCGTGCGAGAGGGAGCGAACGAGGGAGAGGAGCGCGAGCGCGAACAGCCAGACCGTAAAAGTCCCAAACTCCTGCCGACTCTTGCACGCCTCTTCCTCCGTATTCCTAATCTCTCGAAACAGGGTTAGAGGACGGTAACCCTGTTGCGGTGCCCGGACGCGAAAAAAAAGAGGTTCGGTTCGATCTCGCGTATAAACTGACAGTGAAAATATAGTGGAAACGGACGATATTTTTAAGTAAACATCAATGGGTATTGGACGCTACGTGAAAAACAATATTTCTTTTTGTTTGAGTTATCCCCGTTTCCGTTTCGGACGCAGAGACGAAATATGAAACTAATTAACACGTCGAATGCCGCGGTGAACGCCGATGTTTACCGAGAAGATTTTGTACGGGCAGGCTTTTAACGTTTCACGATTTAAACCGACGCTTAGGCTTATCGAAAAATCAAAAAACATGAAAGAAGTTGAAACGTGATTTGGTAATACAAAACGCCGATATAATCGTCCTGAGGAAACGACGGAGATAGTTTTTATCCGCCACCAGTTGCTGCCGTCAGGGGACTCGAATCGAATCTACACGACTTTATCGTAAAAATCTCTGAAGCTCTTTGCTCCAATTTTCTATCTTTATCTCCTTTGCTTTCTCGACGCTCTTTCAATATACGGCGTAATTAGATTATAAAATTATAAAAACCGATTATAGAAAATGGCACGGAGCACGGTAATTCGAAAGACCGAAAAAGTTTTAGGAACCCATCGCTATTTCACAACTGAGAATTTGTACACGAAGCGTATCTTATTAATCGTTATGTCGGAAATTGCTGTAAGTGGTTCAAGGTCGGGCAATTTAAGTCTCTTCGGGATTAAATCGAATCGCCCGCATGGCATCTGGGATCTGTTTGCAACATGGAGCGGCTATGTAACATTTCCTAGGAGGAAGTTACGTAGAATTGATTTTAAAGCGATTAATTTGATATGTTGCTTACAAGATAGCAAATTAATCGCTTTAATGCCTAGTCCAAAATTTGATCTGAATAAACTTTGAGAGAGTGAGGAAGCAGTTCTAGTCGGAATAAATTTGAAGAATTCTCTATACGCGCTGGGTTTCATATAATTTGTGAATGTGGCATTTGCAATTCAATCTGCGGAGCGAAATTCTTTATCAGGCTCAAAATCTAGTTCAAACAACGTTTATATTTAAGCTGCCGCTCTTCGAAACATAATTACTATGCTCGATTATGCTGTTTTTAACATTCATCGCTTAAGAAACATTCACGAACGTGAGGTACGCTCGGCCGGAGGCAATATCCGCCCTACAACAGTTCTGCTTACATTAGCCACCCTTATGCAAATTGATAGGAAACAAAGTACACCGGATATGATCCTTCGGGAATCTCTGGGGGAAAACGCACACTCTTTTATCGCGCGTAGATTACTACGATTTCTATTCGAATGGCTCGTTATCGGATTTATTCCGGAAATTGTTTGCAGATATTGTTTTACAAAACAATATCAATATCTGCGAATTATATTCATTGAAAAAAAAGAAAAACGATCGGTCAGTCAAGATGTGAGTTAAGGCAAAACTTCCCGTCGTAAAAAAGAAAAAACGATTACCGATAATGTATGTAGTTTGGACTCTGTAGGACCGAAGGTGCCTCGACATAGTAGGATGAGGGATGGGCCGAGTGTCCAGGTTGGAGGGTCGTTTATTGATCTCTCAAGTCCGAACCTCGCCTCGTGTACAAGAGGGACCTAACCCCATCCCATGCGCCCTCGTGACTGGCCACAACCACCCCAGCGGCTGCACGCCGAGACACTGGACACAACGACTCCCTCCTCGGCCTCTCCTTCCACCTTATTCCACCCTCTTGGGAAAATAGGTTCCCAACCCGAACCCTTTGAACACCAAACGCGAATCCGGCGAGTCGAACGTGTCTTAATCTTCAACGAAACTAAAAAGAGGATGATAATCAAACGCTCATCTCTGCCTCCCCCGCCCCCCTGCGCCATCGCCTATTACCAGATCTAAGCGTTTCCCGAGCATTATCGATCGAGAGAACCGATCGAAGCCTTTGTCAATATCGTTTCAAATGGTCGGTTCTAATTATCGTCGAATAGCCGCAGTACCTCGATCCGTCGAGTTTGTCCTCTTACGGGCATTAATCAAGTTTCGTCGGGCGAACAACGGGACCGGAATAGTGCTGCTTGAGAACCGTCCACTTAGCCGAAGGGTTGCTAGTTGCAGATAACTTATTCCTGCTTCACCCTGCCGCCCACTCACCCTCGGACGGAACCCTCTCGTCCAGATCTTGGCTGGCGAGCGAGAGCGGTCCCTCCTAATATGGATTTCTACTGTGCGAGCCATTTCCACGAGGTCTTAACAACGCGTCGGTACAGGTTGTCGATAAATCGAGGGCCGTCCGGCTTCGTCCGACACGCCTCTGCGGGCCGAGAGACGTCCGACGTTTCTGAGCCCGACTTTCGGACAGTTTCGGACAGTTTCAGAAACGTCTTATGCTAGCCGGCGCGAGCACGCGTCGGACGAAGGATGCAGCTGTCGGCGCAGCGACGCGAAAAATTCGCATGCCGGAATGCTTAAAAGGCGGCGATGCAGCAAATCCTCGCCTTAACACGCGCCGAAAGTCAGAGATATCGATCATCGGCATATCGGGAATAGACAATGAATAAGAAGCGCAACATTTGCAAAAGAAACTTTCGCAATTTTTCCTGAAACCACGGACGCAAATCGTCTGAATAAACAATATTGAAATAACTCGGGGGGGTCGCGTGATAAACATGTTTATGTAAAACTTTGATAATAAAGCGCGATGATAAAGTCGTTGACAGCGAGATGTGTATGCGAAATATCACGATACGTATTGAACTTGTTTACATGACTTTCATCACAAAAGAGTTTGCTACGTCATTAAAGGACGCCGCGCGCGAGCGTAGAAAGAAATTTCTCACGCAAGAACGTTCTTTGATAATCATGCAATCTCATCGTCCGCTTCATTTACTTTCTTTTCCCACCTGTCTACACCTAGTTAACCTGGTCGCTGTCGCGAGTTTTGCATCCAGTTTCTAATAATAGCTATCGCTTCATACATTTTCATGACATTACAAAATCAGTACAAATAGAGTGTACACGCGGCAATTACGAATGCATTATGCAATATAAATATTGATGCTTCCTGCAAAAACGAACGAGCGAAATGCAAAGCGTCCTGGCAAGGAGTCGCGCTAGGAGAGAAAGAGGATGCGCGTCGATAGCCTCTAGCCGATGAACTCGGTCCTTGTACGTTTTCCGCACTCTCGATCACCGAAGTGACAGGAAGATGCCTCTAATGATTCCATATTCGTGGGTAGAAAATTGATTTAAAAATTAATTCTTCATATCCGTCAAGTCAGATCAGAGTTAAAGCGAGATTTACGGCATCGCATGAGTACTAAATGCAAATTGTTGACGCGCAGTACGCAATACGCAATTACATCCGCAAATGTTCCTTCGTTGAAGGACGAAGTTTCATGACGAGAAACATAATGCTCAGCGTACATTATTTAAAATTTCCATTTGTACTGTCTGTGTGCCGCCGCTCGCGCGGTATAAAAATGAATCGGGCGTGCGGTGCTCGCTGAGATCATTAAGTAACTTCCTTGAGTGATTCAACTTTCCATGTAACTCCCATGTAATTCTTTCTTGTTCTCATTATCACGATCGGACTTTGTTGAAAGGTAGACACGACACCTTTATACGGCGCAAGGTCGTCTTCAATTTCAGTGAGACACCCGATGTATCTATGTACACCTTACACGCGTATACACAACACACATGCACATACATGCACGCGCACTTACAGCGGGAGGCACGCTCGAACGGCGCATCACTTATAATCTGTCGGCATCATCGGCCGTGTGTGCGTCGTTCCGACGCACACGCATCACCAGCTCGCGGAAGCCGCGAGCGCGCGAACGCGATACTACACCGAGAGAGCTAAAGGCTAATAAAACTTAACTCCTAATTAAGAAGCGTGAAGGATGAATCTATTATCCGCGCGGGCCTTGCCAACGCAAATACGCCGGCAGTAATGTCGCCGTTGGTACAAACATACCTACGGACACAGCCGAGCATACGTGTTCATTAGGCGTATTTGCTGTTTAGCATTTCAAATTCGGCGAGAGAACTCGCGCGATACGGACACGTTTCGGGCACAGGAGAGGGAGTACCCTTTTGGCAATCAAATATTTTAATTTAATCGCCCTCCTAGAGAACGACGCTTCTTATACGTATACGACACGTGGATACGCGATACTCCGCTTATATCTTTGTCGTCATCTTAGTCGCAGCTATTAAGTTATCCGCAAGATGAAAAGATCATCCTTTTCATTATTTTTCGTTGTCTTGTCGGTGTTTCAAGTACCTACATCTCAAATAAGTTGGAGCAAAGACTATCCATGATGTTTAAACGTTGTTCTCTCAGCAAAATAAGCGCATGTCCATTTCAAAACAGCCAGATTGCTTAAGATCGATATTAAACAACGATATTTTTAAAGAAGACGTTGATTACATAGTCTCCCCTCTCTCTCATTCTCTCTCTCTCTCTCTTTTTGTTCATTTACGTTTAAAGAGTTATTTTCTTCCCGTGGCCTCCCGCCGACGCAATTCTTGGCTCTAATTTGTATTTAATTAACCGTGTCTCTCGTGGTAGTGTCGCTCCCTCTTGACTGCAAGCGAGTTCGGCCGGTTTGGTACGCGCGTTGGGGTTCATTAGGTTATTGAAACCTTAGACAATGTAACTAGTGGCTGCCGGGCACTGCGAGTGCTCCAGGGGCTTCGTAATGCCCACTGCCTCGAACGTTCCCCACGACATTTCCCATCTCTGACCGCTCCTCCGTCATCGAGTCGGTCTACAACCATCTGCCGAATGACCGACACCGCGATCATTACGACCGACCGGCGTAAATGCGCGACGGAGGTGAGTTACATCATTGGCACGCACGAGTTTATATGCTAATAAGCGACATTAATTAAATGGTGCGCGCGCGCGCGTCTATCTAGCCGCTAGTTTGAGGATCCAGCGCTCGAAATCTTCCTGGGAATAACGAAAAACTTGAGTGGATTTAATACCCTGCACTTATGTTAAAGACTGCGAGCCTTTAAACGGATCATTATGCGCGCGTAGTGCGGACTTCTCGAGAAGTCCATGGGATCGCATAATTAGCAATGAACAAACGTTTTCTTTCTTTAGGTAGAGATTGGATTTTAAATGTGCACAAAATACACTTGTTCTCTGCAAACAATTAAATTAGCGGGATTATTGCATCTTTAAATTGTTAACAAATAATCATCGATTTGTAAATCGATTTGTTCGATTTTTCTTCAACGTGGATATCGAAACGGGTAGGTTCAATGGATAAATTTCCGACTCGCGGGGTATGCCCGCGCAAAATGTTCCTCATTCTTCGCGATCGGGTGAAAAACGCGAATGAGAAAGGGATTTATTTAAGAACATTACGCTTTTCTCTTCCTACATCGGGAAACAAGAGGTAGGAAAAACGAGAGAGGGCCTAGGTATCGCGCAACTCTTCCTCTCCCAACTTCTTTTTCATTTCCCTGGTTGAATTTAATTTGGAGCGCGTCCAGTTGCACCTTTCCACTCGCTTGACTGGTACGAGAGGATACGAAGCCCCGGAAGATCACAGGAAAAATGCCTGTGTGCCTTGTAACGGATCTGGAGCGCGCGAATTAGGAATTTTACTAACTCGGATAGTCGCATTTAATTTTAAGCCCGAAACCATACGAGTCATTACTGTCTCCATTTCGTGCGTATATTAAATTACAGCCGCCGCGACCGCGAGAGGCTATTCGTCGGAAGAGGGGCCCCGTAGCCATATTACGGAAGAGCACATGCACTCGAGGATTATCCAAAGTCTCCCGGTAGCCGGACTACGTGCGGCTATGTGCACGGTCTACGAATGGACGCATTCGCGTTACTCTAACGATCTCGCAAGACTCGCGCTAACGCTCGTTAAATACCGAGCTGGGATTTCTCTTGTTCGCCGCGGACGTTGAAACTCTCGGTGATGATGCGACGTTAAAAGACAGGCCGTTCCTTTCGTCCAAAAGTGGAACAGAGATTTCTGCTTTATCGTTTTTTTTTTTAGAATAATGTCACTCTCTTGAAATCTTGACGTGATAACGATTGAACGTTCGACAGATAAAGCAAATTCTCTGTTTCGTCAATTTGTAATATTATTTTCGTCAAATATCGATAAACGTTTGGCATGAAATGAAGTCATTTTCTTAACGACTACATTCCGCTGTGTCCAATTTCTCGAAGAGATCCTTAATCACGATACGCAAAGCCTGAACGGGATTTAATTAGATCTCTCTTCCCGAGATACCGGCATAGATGGTATCATAGCGAGATCATTGCCAATTATTAATTTATAACCGCGATATCAGCCGAACTGAGATTCATCCATGTGCGCGATATACGCGAGAGACTCCGCTAATTAGGTTCTTCAATCGGCAGTTATTGTTTCGTGGCAGTCCTAATTTGGCAGTGGCAGCTGCCGCTGGGAGTAAGCGCTAATTAAAACACCTAATTGTGGCCATTAACGCGAAATGCGACGTGGCGATGCGTTACTCGCTCCGCAGTTCACACCGATCCACGCTCGGTTATGCCTGCGCTTTAAACCGCGCTATAAATACGTTCTAATTAGCATTTCTCGGTGTCTCGATTGAAATTAAGCGCCTCGCGCCCAGTGTCGCCCGTTAAGCCCAAGTCGTCAATTGCCACTCCCGTATTTAACAGCCACTTAAAGCGGGAATGAGGTATCGTACCTCGCGGTTCGTCTCTGAAAGAAATTCGAAAAAAAAGCCACGCACTCATAATAACGATCGTTTTCCTGCGACTGACTGCGATGAGGGGCTTTTGGGGGGCAGTTGGGGAGTTACGAGCCGTCATTCAGCGAATATCTCACGAGCGAATAAAAATTACTGATAAAGTAATTGTCAATGATTTTACGTCACGGGAATTTAACACGAGTTAATATCTGATTACAATTTCCGAGATTCTTTCGTCGGACACATCTTCATGTTCGTCAGTTTAATTGGCCCCTTCGTCGTCGATGCGATCATCCGTTCTTCCGATCTCATCGTCGTCTTTAGCGCGAACCATGAAATTGTTCGATTCCGCGCGATAGATAGACAGAGGCCGGTGCACACGCAGAAGCGGCAGAAATGGTAGAAGCAGAGGGACGGCGAGGGCGAGGGAGAGGACAGCGAGGAGAGTATAGTCATAGAAATGCTGCGGTGGCGGGCGTGGCATGCTCATACGTCCGGTACAGGTTCCACATGGGTCGTATTGCTGGTCGTCCCAAGAGTAGGCAGCGACGCAGCGCACACATAGGCCTGGCGCAAGTTGCCGGCACAGCACAATGACGTTATAATGACTAATGATCATATCATTTAATTAACATCGCGCCTAACTAGCCCGGGCTTCATTAGCCCTCGGCGGCCTTAGACGCCCGTATACAACACCACGCTTATTATGTATCTATCGCGTGGCGATTGTCCGCAGCGCGTGTTAAAGCTCGTGCGTTACCCGGCGACACGGTTTCTCGGTGAGCCGCCGACTGGTGTTAAATTTAACATTGTGTGCGTGCACATGTGTGCGCGCGTGTCTGTGTGTATTATACGCGCGCGAGCACTAGTATATGAGCGTGTGTGCATGGGTGCGCGTGTCGTACGAGCGAGCGAGTGCGTTGGTAGCACGGTCGTTGTGTCGTACCATGCGAGACATGTGCGGAGGCGCGCCTATGGGTGTATACAGAACCGGCTATTGTGCGTCGAGGAAAAGGCGGAAAGCTCGATCGATCCATCCAGACGAGATCTTCGTCCTTACGAGATAGGGACCTTGATGGTGGTGTTAACGCATGCTTGTCGGGTATTCTCGACGGTTAAATTGCTTTCGCGTGGGTAGATCGAGAAGTATTAGATTCGCTCTTAAAGGGTATCGCTATAAATGTCAGTTTTCAAGTATCGATATCAAGTATATAGGATTTCAAATTTGATCGATTTCTATCAATTTTTTATCATATTTCTTCTCCTCCCTTTCTCTTTCACATCTGATATTTAATTTGAAACTTAATTTCCACAGCATTTGACCGAGATTTAATTTAGGATTTAATTGGCACAATATTCTGATTGCGTTAAATAAATATTTACGTGATCGTATCAAATAGCAACGTAAGATTAAATTTCCATCGATAAAAAAATAAGTTCAAAATTTACCTAAGAATTCATAAACTGAAAGAATATGTTACGATTATGCGCGATAAAAAATTCTTATGTAAAAAAATCACAAGAACATGCAAAAGTTAAAGAAGAGTAAAGTTTTTTTTTTTTTAGATAAAACTTTTGTGCTTTTTTTTCATTATAGGTAATGAGCGAAGTAAAGAAAGGATAGGCAGAGGCCTCTCTGCCACGGATCGCGCGCGCGGCGATACCGATTCCACGCGCTTATTATATATCTATCACCGAGCGTCCGTGTGTCACACATCGATCCACTGGGTCGCGTTAAATGCAACGTGGTGTGCAGAGTTGCTGCGGCACATAAGGGACGCGACGCACACGTCGTTGCAGCGGAGTGCATCTACATGCCCAGCACGCCCTCCTATATATCGGCCGCCGAGACCGCCGAGGAAAGGGTGGAAAGCACATCGATCGACCGATCCAGACTGGATCGCCACCCACCCACCGATGTTAACACGTGTTCACGGCGCTATTCTCACGGGCGAATTGATTTTCTTACGCGTCTCTTGAGAGTTATTAATCCCACGCGTGTGGACGCCGTGCTAGATAGCGGATAAGCCGGTGCGGACAGTGGATATCTGTGCTGCTCAGTGGACAGGCGCTAATTATGGATAACGGCCGCGGTCTTCTCTAATAAATTTTCTAATTGTGGATGATCGAACTCGCGCCCGGAGATCTTCCAGCAGTCACCAACGATCGTCAGGCCTCTTCTGTGTGCCGCGGTAACTTTCTCATAGCTTTTTTTTTTTACGCTCTTCTGACGCTTCCGCTCGCACATTACTCGCGTACGAGCGACGTCGCTCTATCGCCTCTCGTAATGACCCCTCTTATGACCTCGCGTCTTCCGTTCTCGAAAATCTATATGAAAAAAGAAACGATACCCGAGACCGCAAAAATTAAATTTGCGTCGTTAAATTATTCAGATCGCTTTTGAGTGCCCCAATTTGTAGCATGCAAATGTGCAACAATCAGTGAAGAGCTTTCTCGTTTCGTATCTAGTTCATTTTCATTAAAGGATAATTTTACCACGTAAAAGGACATTTCACGGTGAATTCAGAGAACTGCGATTTTCAGAACGGTATATATGTCCAAGGTCTTGATTAATCCAGTTTCGTTCGTTCTAATAATGAAAGGTGCATTGGAACGCGCATTTTCCTATTGTCTCGGCATAGTCGGCCAATCGGAGTTTGCCGTAAACAAATGCGCGAAAATCGGCTTCTATAATTCAATTATAATTAAAAATCGAAAACGCGATTGATAGGCAGCGAATCTATACGGAGAAGCAACAGATTTGGTTCCTTTGTTCAGCAACGCCGTTCAGTTACCGATCGCGATCCCCCGTCCGTCCAATTTCAAACTGTACTTTTTTAATTTCACGCGAGAGATACGTTTCTCAAAAATTCCCCGATTGTTATATAGAAACCAATTCGTCAGAATTCTGAAACGGGCAATGATTATCCCCTCGTACTTTTTAAAGCGTATATACGCGCAAGTATTTATTTTTAAAGCGAATAAGATTTTTTTTTAATGAGAAAACGTTTGTATATTATCGTTTAAATGACTATTTTATGAAGAAATAAATAGCGTGCGTAACAAATGCTGCACGCTTTACATTGGATACTGACGTCGATCGTTGCCGATGATACGTTAACGCGATAGACGTCGCCTGTTTACTTATGATTATACCGCAATTATTGGATTTATCGACTACCGTTTCGAAGCTCCTGATTTATTTCAACATTAATCACGTTAATGATGCGCCGGCTAGGCAGCCTTCGACCTCTCCCTCCCCCCCGCCTTCCAGCGAGCAACCCCTACCCTCCACCGCCTACCCCCGTGCCACTGTTGCGACTCGTAGCGCCCGGCAAACAGGAAATGAGCATTTCGATCAAGATCGATCGTCACAATTACCGATGATTGCTAGTGCCGAAGTTTCTCGGTGGCGTTAGCGACGCGCATCCGCTTAACTTCGCTAATGAGCCGGGCAACCTTAACCCACTCTTCCTCGTTTCGCCTTAATGTCGAGCTTACGTCTCAATTTATATTAATCTCTCCTACAGACACATGCATACCAATCGTTAAATAATAATACAGGCAGGGAAATTTAGTTGAGTCAAATGAATAATTCTTTTCTTGAATGCGAAAATAGCGTTTCACAATATCTAATAGAGATATGTGAATCTGATTAATTTCTTTTAAATGTTAACCAGAGAATTAATGAGAACGCCTATTTAAAAATATAAATAGCTAAAAATATGAGTAGCATTTAAATGTAGCGTTTCTAAAAGAGAAAAAAAGTGCTAGAAATGAAAAGTTTTAGACATCTGTTAAAATGAAAGACGTCAATCTAATGTATCAATGTACGATTAGTCAACTGGATCGCGTTTCAATGGTTATAGACGTAAGAATATTATCATGTATTTTTGACGTGCTTTTAATCCACTCGCTTTCCGCTAACATTGTTGTCGTATTTACAAATAGACGGATATTTATACACGCGTTATCGATTATATCTTGCATAATAAAGTGTCCCAAGTCCAACTCGGGCAGTTTCCTTTTTAACATTTTGATCTGATTAACATAACGATGTTACAATTGGTAATGATCCTCATTATTGCTTCAATCGAACCATCGAATCATTACCGTAATCGATAAAATAATTAATTAATTTGCTATTATAGAAATATCGAAATCTATTTATTGTTGCTTTGATCGCTGTGTTTAACAGCGACAGTTAGAAACGAGAATCGAGGAGAAAGCGGGGGGAGGAGAGAGAGAGAGATAGAGGGAGAGAGCGAGAAAGAGAGTGAATAGGGCGCAGGGCACAACGACGAGGCGGAAATCGGTGGGAGGGCTACCAGGATGATGTTACATCATCAATCAGCTGGCAAACATCAACTCAACGCTCATACCCCGCCTGGTATGTCCTGACCTGTACCCAAATATATGCTCCGATGATATCGCCGCGGCATTGCTACATCATGTCCGGCTGTAATTAATTATCTAATTCTTAATGGTTAACGTTAATCATCGGTTATTGCGTGGCATCGACCGAAGGATCCTAGGATTTATATAAATTTCCGCGATCATCTTTTTTTCCAATAAGTATATCTTACTGGAAAGTGTGATCATGATTATTTGAAACACTTTTTTAAGCTAATAAAAAAAAATACACATTATAATGATTGAATTAAATAGCACAATAATATAATAATTTTTTACTCATCTTACAATCATATTTCGTCTGTTGATGAAAGAAAATATTAATAATAATGTACAATTACTACCTGATATTTCAAAAGATGAGCATTCGATCGGTTCAGGTTTTATAACTATTTAGAAACTACAGTCTGCAAACGATCAGAGATACAAGGAAGATTTTTCGACGCTACTACCCGTCATCCCCGTTTTCAACTCTGAAAGGGTATTATCGGACGCGGGGATAGGTAGCCTCCACCTACGATAATCTACCCCCGCGGCCCCCATAATGTGCATCCCTCCGGCCGCAATAATGATGATTTATTTCAGAGCTAAAAATTGCGCGAACGCCGAGGTATGAGTAATGTTCCGATGTGGCCCCACCCTCCTGTGCGGGCCAGCCAGCTTTTTTATCCGCGCAAACGTTATGAATTCCATTGACCCGTTCGGTGGTAGGGGCTCGGCGTCGAGGGCTGGTTCTCCAGATAATGGTGGATCCCTATTTATTTATCGGGGCATACGAGCAGACACGACTGATCGTCTTCCATTCATCCAAGTGCCTTTTGATTCCACAGACGACGGACTTTGTTCCGTGAATGTCGGCCGGGCCGCGCGAG
Organism: Temnothorax curvispinosus; assembly: GCF_003070985.1. Taxonomy (NCBI): domain Eukaryota; kingdom Metazoa; phylum Arthropoda; class Insecta; order Hymenoptera; family Formicidae; genus Temnothorax; species Temnothorax curvispinosus. Next base: position 261,307 of record NW_020214466.1, read on the forward strand.
AATCGTCGCGAGAGAATCAACCGTCGTGAAAACGCACTTGTCGCGCGCTCCTCTCCTGTGGACGCGAAGAGGAAGGCAGAAGTAGAAGGGAATAATGCGCGTTAAAATATATCACGCGGGGGCGAAAGTAAATCTTTTTACAGGGGTGCGGGCATCGACCGCGTTTGTTTCCGACGATAATTATTATCAGGCGCGACAATGAGGCCCGCGAAAAAGACGACATGACAAAACGAGCATACCTTCGACCAAAACAATCGTTTGTACGTCGACTTTGTCGCATCGCAATAAAAGAGGGTATCGCTGGTGCCCGCGCTGGGAAAGCGTGACGAGGGATGAGGGATTGGCGAGGTGCAGCGCGGGGGCGACGCAGGCTGGCGGTGAAGCCGACGACGCAGCAAACAGCATCGAGATGCACAAAAATCGGTCCTTTCAGCTTAAAATTACGGTTGTCGCGTGGATGGTGGGATAGCTGATGGGGTGGTATTGTGCAGGGGGGCGGGCGCGGCCGAGGGGGTGGTAAACGAGGAGACCCGCTGGGTGAGAGAGAACGAGAGAGGGTCTCGCTCGGCGCGGATCAGGGACGGGGAGGTGCGGAGGGGGAGGTGGTGTGTGTCCCGGAAAAAAATCCATACAATCCGATCGGGACAATGTATTCGTGTGAATTCGCGCGATTGTCTGGGTGTTCGCGTGTGTTCGGACATTGATACGGAAGCCAGATCTGAGCGTGCACTGATAAATGTGAAAAAATCCCCCATTTTTAAACCAGCGACGCCTGCCGGCGCGTGATGCTGGTGCGCGAACGTGTGTCGGCCGAAGAATCAGCCCTCACCGACCACCCCCGGTCTGCTACCTCTGCCGTCCTGCCCTCGCGCGTCGGCCGGCCGCGCGCATCGTCTCACTCGCACCCTTCCTTGCGCTTCGCCCTACCTCTCTTGCACGTTCCTGTTCGTTCTCCCATGCCAACCCCCCTTTCGACGAGCGGTATTGTCGAAACAACGAGAGCGGCTTTGTCCTTTGGTCCCCGCTGTAAAACCTGGACGTATTTTAAATTCGCGGCATTTTATCGCATTCGCTATTTATCGACGGGCTGCACGTCCAAAGGACGTCGTTCTATCTCTCGCCCGTTTTATCTCGTTCTCCTCCGGATTTCTCTCATCTGCTCGGGAATAAAATACTCGCGGTATCTCTAAACGCCGTCACGCCGCCGCGCCGGCCGCGCCGATCGTTGTCGTCGCGCGGATGATTTTTGCTACCTTGCAAATTGTGCCAATTCGTGCAACAAGATATCCATCCTGGCTCACTTTGTTGTCAGTGTACCTTTAAACTGACTTCTGTGCATCATCGTACTGATAATCTTTTGCAACTTTTAACAAAGATTATATCAATTATAAAATGCATATTACATCAATTTTTTAAAATAAATATTAATATAAAATAATTTGACTAGTAAATTGCAAGGTTCAAAAATTGGAATATCGCAAAATGTGGAAATATCTCGAGAACATCCGACTGGCAAGAAATCGAGCCGAGAGCCGTGCCACGCATCGGTGCCAGCCGCGCGAGTATATCACGGCACTTCCGGTTTGCTGCTGCCGTTTTACGAGCAATGTCCACGGATATGTTTCCAATGAGTTAACGATGTTCCAGATTTCGTTATGCTCGCACGCGACACCGCGCCAGGGCGCTGCGCGGAACGAGACGTAAAGGAAAGAAGGGAGGCTCGGGCACGCGAGGCGGATAGGGCGCGACGAAGGGCAAGGGGTGAAGATGAGGTCGCGGACAGTCGGATTCGTTGATGGCGAGTAGGTGTACGTTCGGCTACCAATCAAGCGGCCTCGAAACCTCATCGGTTTTTTTTCCTCCTGCTCGATGCCCCCCGGCCCCCGCCCCTTCAGACCCCCCTCGCCCCCTCCCGCCCCCCCGTCCCCCGCCGCCTCGCTCCGCCAAAACCGATCGTTCGCCCTGCCGCACCCTCTCCCGCCTTCCTTTCGCTCCCTCTCGCGCGGCCCCGTCGAGCGCGGGTGCACTCTCATACCCGGCAATGTTCCATTTTTTCGCCCGGCTATCCCGCAACTCGAACTCGCGATGCAATTATAATCCAGCTTTATGAAAAAAGAGGAAGGAAAAAAATGCATCGCAAATGTGATTGAGCACCGATACGGTGGCGAGATTGGTCGGTGGTAGGGGGAGTGGGTGGCCGCCGTGGGGTGTCCTGGGTGGCGGTGAGAGGAGGAGGAGGAGGAGGAGGTGCAAGAGGAGGTAGTGGAGACCAGTCGGTATAGGTGCGGCGGGGGGATGGTACGCGGGATGGCGAGAGGCGAGCCATATAGGGGCCGGGAGGGGGTTGAGGGATTGGTCAAAGCGCTCGGTTGCCGGTGCTGATAAAAAATTACACCCGAAAAAAGTATCGCCGTCACCCCTCTGCGCCCCCGACCGCACCGGTCCACCCGTTCGTCAGCCCCTACCGGCGCACCCCCGCTCGCCTGGCAAGCCAGCCAAACCTCGGATATACATTATTCCTGCCGACCAACCCCTTTGCACGGCGGAACACTGAAAATTGTTCGGAAACAAATTCGACCTACCACCCCCTTCCCCTCTACCTTACGGCCCCCTTCATAACTTATCCTCTCCTCCGCCTCATCCGGTCCCGTCTCGCGAGGTGATACTCGACTGATTAAACTGTTTATGCGAATGACTGTATTTCGCGAAAACCTCATTGTGCGAAATACAGCTGATATCATGGCCCAATCTCAAATCTGCACGTTTCTTTAACTTTTCTATTTGTCGCCGCAGAAGATTAAAGATTAGCTCGTCGCGCGGATAAGAAATATCAATAACACGATAAAGTTTACGACGAAATTATATATGAATTATAATAAAAAGTTTGGGGAACACATCGTGGCAATTTTTATCCCAATCCTCGCTAACGTGGAACGTGATTTCGTGCCAAATTTGGTTCCAATCGCTCGAACGAGGTGGTCGCAATCCCGTTCGCAATTTTCTACCCGCGTACCGGTATTAGCGGCGTGCGATTGATGCCACTGATTCAAATTTGCCACCTTTTGAAAAAATTATGAAACTCGGTCGCCACTATAATTTGACCGTCGAATTGTAACAATCGCGTTATTACACATTTGCCTGTTGCGAGTCTCGTATTAGATCAAATGATCTCTTTTCAGTACTTAAATTGCATTTAATTTTGTATAAGAAGTCGAAATTTTTTTTATATTAAATATCCACTTGAGCAAAAAGCAAATAAATTACAAACGAAAAAGACTAAAATACATATCTCGCTAAAAGCTATCGTTAGTTTTCTCTTATTTTATGCATCACTCTTTTTACTTATTTGTCTGATTTTTCTGATATACGCCAAAACTGATACATACATGAATACTCGACGAATCAAAGCCCGCCAGATATAATATGATCGAGTATCGATGTCAACTCATATATATTTACTTTATTTGGTTCCAGTGGCCGTCTAGCGTAGATCTACGCGCGAACAATTGCGATTTAAAATTTTAATAACTTTGCCGGCCGGCTGTAAACGAGATTGCGGTTATAATGTATCACGCGAGATTTTTGCCGTAGCATCAACATTATCTGAAGCCGTTTACTAATTAGTAACGCGATATCTGCTATGCTTTTTGCGAAGCAGAACGAGAAAAGGAAATGGGGCTGTTCTACAGGACTTCTCGCAAGCCTCGGCGCGATGCGCGCGCGCGATAGCCTCCCTCGCTCTATCCAGTTAGAATAACTTTTCTGAAAAGGAATAAATGAAATTCGCGTGCCAAAAGAGATATAAATTTGCAAGTATAGCTTGTAATATTATAAGGAATTTTATAAGAAACATTATAGACGATTTTTTAAGTGTGTACTATTAGTAGATAAATAACTAATAAAAATAGGATTTTTAAGGTAAAGAAGGAAGAACGTAATAGTGAGATAAACCAATTTTTTTTAACATAGCTAAATGGGAAATAATTTCGAATAATGGAAAGCAACAAGTAAAATTTGATACTCTAGGTGAACTGCGTTGCTAATTGGAGAACATTAAATGAAGTACGTTTACTAGCAAGATGGCATGATTGTTCAGCGTAATGATGGCTGATTACTATTATTTTCGCACTTGTATGTAGATACATACATGCGCACGCGCGCGCATGAGAGAAAAATGGAAGGAATATAACGTCGCATCATTATCTCCTATTGACAATTATTGTTTATGTGGATAATTAGAGTTTTATTTCGCGGACATATATTTTTCATATATTTTTCATATATTAGGTATATATAAATGATATAAATTGCTATCATCTTTTATTATAAAGTATTAATTCAATTGATAAATTAAAATGTAATTATATTAAATGAATTTTACTATAACAAATCTTGATCGCATAAAATAATCCTCTATATTATATATAAAAATTTTTAGAAATTGTTGAAAAATTGAACTAACATTTTGTAGATGAAAAGCTGACGATTATCTTGAGCTTTTCTGTATAAATCTGATCACGTATTGTGACTCAGGCAGAAAAACTGATATAACTTGGATAAATGTTGTCACTAAGTAGATATATCTTTATATCAGAAAGTTTCGCTTCTTCTGAGATTTTAATGGAACAAGATGGAATCATCGAAATATCTGCGCAAGTCTTTAATACAATCTTTAATATCGAAACAATTAACTTATATACTGCGACTGCCTCAAACGCTCGTTCATTTTTATTTGCGCGTCATCCCGGAGCATTGCGTAAGCTCGCACATTAATACGTCACGCGTTTTATTCTTACGTCCTTGTCCATTCATGCCGGAGGTGCGCAAATGGCGTCGGCACATCTCGCTCTAACGTCGAAAAGTTTCCGCAAACTGACGTGTGGAGCTCAACCGTGCCGAATGATTTCCGCGGACGGCCGCTGTAATTATGTAGGTCATATAATGACACGTAATAATAGTATATCCAATCGCGCCATAGTTTTAACATTACATTCGAGTAGACGTTTGGCACGCATTTCGTATAATATATCCTTTTTACTCATTTTTCCATATTCGATCAAAAATTCTATTTCCTCCGGACTTGACATATGCAAATGTTTTTAAGATTATTCAGAATTGCTTATTTCAGAAAACGTAATAAACTGCAACAAATTTAATCTATACAATTTTTTATGAATTTTAATAAATATCGCGAATCACGGTTCGTACAGTAAGACACGGCTGTTGGTGAGTTTTCTCACATATATTCTTTATAACTGTATAACTGTAGTTTTTCACTTAAGTGATTAAGTGAATAAATAAATAGCCTTAATCATTGACGCGATCCAAAGTACAACTGGCGCGATTAAAGGAACATTCGTTCCCGCATGCCGAGATATTGCACGGAAATAATTCGCATCGTGAAATATACAAATTATACGGCACTTGGTGAGATAAAGCGCGCCGTTATATTCCCGCGCTGATATTCCTTGCCCCCTTCGAGGCTGAAGGCGAGCGGTGCCGGCTCACGGTAATTGTAATAATTGTTATTATTCGGTGTATAATTAACGCTGCGGCTGCGGAGCTACCACCGCTGAGGTCTCGGACGAAAAGTTTAAGCATGGTACCCGGAGGGCCATTTGCATAATTAATTAAAGAAGGAACCGAGTTTTCAACAGATTTTCATGCCGCCGCCTTTTCGCCAACGAGAGAGATTCGGGATACTCTTTCGCGGCGAACCAATGAGAAGATCACGTTTACTAAGAGCTTTTGTGTTTTTTCCAACCGACCGAAAATAGCAACGCATCGCGCACGTTCAGGTTCGCTATCATCTTTCTGTTCTTCGTGTCTGGGCTTTGGTAGATACGACACCGCCGACTGATGAGCACCTAATCCTATATTTTTCCATTGATTCGTACCAGACTCGAGGGAGGAAGCAGGGAGGTACGAGACGTGGATGCTGGGGGTTGAGGAGACGAGGGGGCAAATGTAATTAATTATCCCAGTAATGACTCTGACTGATGAGCGGCTGGACAAGTCCAGCCAGGTCGAAATAGCGTAGAAGTGGTAACGGCTACGAACGAACGTTGAAATAGAGCTAGATTTATATAGCTCTCGCAAATTCTAATAAAGATCACTCGTCAAAATTTCATCAAAATATATATGCCAATATATAATAAAAATCAATATACCGGCCCTATTGATTTACCATGGCATACCGGACCAATTTTCGAAGATGTATTATCAGAAATACGATTACATCGGGAAACACCACTTCTTTACGTTCTTAATTGCAATTTTCGTATAGCGAAAATGCACAATGGGTGGATATTGCCTGTGTCGTAATTGAAACGAAAATATTTTTTTATATTTTGAAAATATTTTTTTTTTCGAGCAGCTTAATATATAACGAGAGAGAAAGAGAAAAGGGGGATCGATCAGAAGTACTTGGGAGGACTCTCGATATGTGAACATCATTTTGGCATTTCGTTCTTGAATCGCGAGAACGAACTGTTCCAATGATCAATCAAATGTGTTCGAGGGTCGTTCATACCTGTTCCTGAAACACCACGGTAGGGAGACAACGAGAGGCACGGAGCGGGGCTGTGCATGACAAGGTAGATTTATTTTTTTCACACCCCACGCCAGGACTCACCAGGGGCTGGACGAGGTGTTTTAATATTTTAATAGGACGGCGGAATGGCCGGTTTCGTGACTTGGCGTTTTATAATGATATTCTCCCCGCGTTCCGTTCGTAGTAGCAGGAGAAAATCAACGGCTTGGAATAACCCATTTCGCTGCCAACTCGTTCTATTCTCCTAAAATAACAAGACCTGCCCTTTATTTCGCTCCCTCCGATCGCCGTCGAAATATTCGTCGACTTAACGTGATTTATACATCGTTATCGCGCGAGAAAATTCTGAACTAATTAGCGTTCTCTTATTAACAGTAAAAAAAACTTACATAATTAATGAGCTCTCTGAGATTGCCGGATCATTTTGGAGTGCAAAGATTCCTCCCCCTCCCTCCCCAGGATAAAAACGGCAAAGACACTTGTATAAAATTATATTTTCTTTCTTGTATATACGTGTTGTGTGTGCGCGCGCAATATAAGATACAGAACGCGCTTCAAAATAAATGGTATAGAATTATAGATATCGAGATATATAAAGAGTGTAATTACTACAAGATCTTGCTACTTGATTTCTATCAAGAGCAAGGCGGGGATCCGCGAGAATCGTCTCCGTCATTTCTCTCAGTGATAACGCGCTGAATCATTCCGCATCATCGTCCAAACTCGACTCCTCTTACAATCGAACCGCCTCGTTCGCCCTCTCGCTCTCTTTCGGTTTCGCCGTTTCAATCAAGCATCGACAGCAATTTCATCCGGCTGACTTCTCACCTCTCTACAAACCCGACCCGATCGGCGATTCTAATTAACTTTCGTTAAACCATACGCGCGCTCATGGTGGTTTGCGCGAGCACTAATGACCGACACATGACCGTTCTTAGACGTTTATTAATATAATACGAATAGAGTATCGGTCACGTGTATTTTACGTTCGCGATTTACATATTTAAACACCCACGTGCGCGCGGATTGCGTGGCCGGTAATGTTCTCTCGTCGCGAACCAGTTCCGTTTATAAATTAGAAGCACTCGGTAATTATAGCATGACAATATTGAAATCCTTTTGTTGTTACAACGCAAAGAGAATTCTGAAGATGAGGCAGAATTCTGTTGAAAAATGATAGAGCTGGACTCGATTGTGAAACAATTACTTTAATTAACTAGAAAATTAATAAATGATATACGTGTAAAGGTTTGCGAAAACTTTCGCAACGCAATCAAAATTGAAGTATTTCAATTAGTTATTCAGTAGTTTAAATAACTATCAGTTGCGTCTCGTTTCTTGCGACTCGCGGTGCCCTGCCCGATGGATAGATTGCTGAGGATCATCCGAAATTTAGAGGGAGATACAAAATAAATAATACTTAAAACAAGACAGAATAATTTGCGCATCGTTTCCCACGCTTGGCTCTTAATTAACTTGTTTCCTTCACCTGTTGTGGATATTCAATATCGGAACCTTCCACTTCAATTTTGAAGTATTTCCGTTATTTACTGTAAATGTTACACCGGTACCGTGTTAATCCTCCCGTCACCATCCCGATATGCATCCAGCGAAATGTCTATCAGAAAGAAAATTCGCGCAGTTGAGGTAGAAACGCACCGACTGACCCCACGAATATTTCCCCAACGGCGAGCAGTTCGAGATTGATGCGTTAGGCAAACAGCGTAGGCGCGTCCTCGTTTGTACTGGCGGACACGACGGCTCGCAATTAATTGCAGGTAGAATCGTTAATGCCGCCTAATTTCGCGGAAGCACAGAAACGGTCCAGGCGAAAATCACGATTCGTTAGTGCCGGCGATTTTTGTCAGGCTCGTTGGAATCGCCGTTGCATCGTCAGATGTATAGCTAAGTGCAAACTTTGTCGTGAAAACTTGCGATTTCTCTCTCTCTTTCTCTTTCTCTCTCGTTATTAGAATTTATAGACAGTGCCGAAATAAATAGCTATTATTGTTTGACTCCTTTTACCTGTGCGTAATTATTTCTTTATCTCGTACAGCCATAGGTTCGTGAAAATCTTATAAGCTCGTGTCGTAAAGATTATATATTCGAGCGAAGATAAGCTATCTATAAATATTCAATCTGCAATTTTATAAAACTTCAATCGAACGGAGTTTTATTTATGTAATAATTTATATAACATCGTGTTAATAAATTACGGGGTACTTAAATCGCGTATATTATACAAATGTAATATTTATTATACAAATGTAGAAATAGCGTTATCACAGATAAATGACTCGCCGTCTACTCGCGAGATACATTTTTACCGAGCGCATCGAAAAATAGTCGACGTTATACTTATCAGAAATACGAGATTCCGAAGTTGGCAGCGCGAAACACAATATAAACGGTAACGAGATTAACGGTGTATCGAGCGAGAACGGGCGAGCGGCCGCGCCAAAATTCGGATCAGACCAGTTCAGTATTAACGATTCGGCGATCGAGTCGCTCGATGCAGCTGCAACCGCATCCGATTGAAGCCGAACGTGGAAAAAAAAAGGAAACGGGTCGGCAAAAGAGGTGGGGAAACGAACAGGGGGGTATAAGAGCACCAACGGAGCGCGAGGGCGGTCGAAGAGCGAATTTGTGAAGGCGCGGTCGACGGGGGAGGGAGGGGTGGAGAGCGGCGGCAACCTTTTATAATCCGGCAAAATGCGAAACGCGCGCGCCATTTTAATCGAAATAGGTTTTCGCCCCGAAAAAAAGTTCGTATTTAGAGGGAACGAAATGAGTTCACCTCCGGCACGATGAAAGACCGATAAGCATAGCTGATTTATACGAAGCACGAGCGAGCCCAACCGAAACCGTCCGCTCGTTCGTTCGAATCGAATCTTCCCTCGCTATCCCGGCGAGATCCCATTGGCCCGCGTTTAACGTGGAAATGCGAACGCGTCTCTACGCGCATGTTGAAATAGGTACGCGTGCGAGAGCGCATATACTTGTACCGGTCTGCGCGAATTTACGAAACTTTCCGCGAATTTCCTAACACTCGCGCGAGTATCGTTCAGTTCTTCGTCGCGAAATATTGATTCGCTCGTTTATCTGTTTCTCCCGCACTTATGAGCATTATGTCCCACAGTTAACATATTTTTGCTAATATATTTTTGTAGCAATTGTAAGAATGTCAATTTGATTTAAAAAAAATCTAGCATTGTGTATTCTATATCAAAGTGCGCATTGACGTCAGATAATTCTTTTACATCGATCGGTTGTGGAGGATATTGTACATCGCGATCGTCTTTAATTCAAATGGCGCGATAGGAATGCGAGCGTTTGAATAGACGCCGATATTTTTTAGCACCGCGCTGAATGCAGGAGGCGAAAAATACGCGCGTAAATCTGTGCGCGCACAAGTGCACGACGAGTTCTTTCTGCGTACGGGTGGCGGCGGGGTGGGCGAGAAGGGAGGGAACAGTGGGATGGCATGGGTGCGGGGTGTGTGCGTGTGCCATCGGTATGCCGAGAGACGGCCGGGAGAGTCACGAGGGAGAGGGAGACGATTTTCAATTTTATTCGACGAACGCGAACGGGAGGGTACCGTCCGGCAATTTTGAATCTAACTGGTTATCCGACCATCGTCTACGCAAACACAGATGAGCGTTGATTTCGTCGCTCGTCACCGTTGAAGCGTTGTCCGTAGAAATTAGAAGAGAGACGATAAAGATTCTAATTCGGAAATCTCACGCGTACGCGCGAGCATAAAGAATCGCGAATCCAAAAAGAAAATATCGCCGTTTACTTTTATAAAGAAAATAATATTTAAAAAAATGTATGAGAAGCGATTGGATAATTAACAATTAACAGAAAGATAAATAAAAGTATAATACAAAAATTAACGATGTATCGACACACGCTTAAAGTACACGCAAAGTTGGACATAAGCGAAGAACGAGATGTCCGCTTTCAAGAGTCTCAGATATTTGCCATTGAATGCTAGCCGACTTGAACTTGGCCGCCAAGTTGAAAGTTTTCTTGTTGGAGCGCGGCGCCTCCGCCGTTGAGAGCGAAAGCACACTCGTCTATTTCTAGCGTCGCGACGCCCCTTTCTTCCTGCGTCCCGACGTCGTCAGCGACGACGACGACGACGACAACGACTACCGAGTCACTGGGTTAAATGTATCAGACTCAGTCACGCTCGGCGAAGTATTATTCTTTCACGATTTTATTTCCACTTATTTCTCTCGGTACTTTCGTCGAACGTGTATTTCGCGCAAAAATTGTGCAATTATCTTACACGAGTGTGATAACCTAGTTTCGTTTCGTATCAAATTTAAAATTTAGGTCACGGTATAAAACAAGACTTAATCTATTTATTGGTTCACCGTCCTGTAAGCTGTTTTATAAAAGACACTGCATTTATAGTATATTTTATACACATGTATAAATGATTCTATTCAACATTTATTAACGTATTCCGTGTGTCTGTTACGTAAGAATATTTTTTGTCTTTTACTTAAGACAAGTTCTATATAGAAACCTAATTAGTTTAATTTTATTCGACAATAGGTATATATTCATATTTTTCGCAATATTTAATATTTGCACGATAGCTAAAGAAATTTTAATGCTTCCGCGAGAACTGTTTTCTGATTTTACCCGTCGGTTTTCGGTCGCCTCGTTCTTCCGCGTCTCGAGGAACGCGATCGATTAACAGATATATCCGGGCGCAACTATTTGTCATCCGCAGCGCCCGTGCACCGTATACGCGCCATTAGTTAAATCTCGGTTGCGGATTCTCGATTTTTTTCCGCCGCTATTTTGCGCTCGATGCAAAAGAGGAAACGGAGAAAGAGAAAAAGCGAATTCTGCGCGCGGAATGACGCAACGCGTTCGCGCGCTCGTTCGCGCCTACACGGGCCCGGTTATGAATATGCATTTTCCTTCGTTAAGTATGTGCAGATTGCGTCGCGATACAGTGGACGGCCGTTCATTATTGTCGGTAGCAGCTACTCCCCATCGCAGTAGCCGCGACGCGACAGCAAATCCGTAAGCGTACGATGGTCGAAATTTCATCGTGCAATTAGCATCCGGATGTGACGATCGCAGAATGAGCTATCTTTATGTTCATCTTATTCGCTATTAGCGCGACACATTCTTGTCGAGCTTTTATCACATATAATACCATAAGGACAAATATGATTATATTTGACAGCAAACTAAAAATTTATAGCAAAAAGTAAAAATATTATTCGGTTTTAAGAAATCATATGCTTGTTAAAAAGTCACATGTCTTTTATGATACGTTTTGCCTCGAATATAAGAGTATAATTTTATTATTTACGTTTTATTAATAGGCCTGCGCATCAGAAGTCAATAGTGACAATTCAGACAGGAACAGTAAACTATTCGATTTTGAACGGTTGCGCTTGGCATCACTTGGCAGAATCGTTACCAACTGCGAGCTGCATCCGGAGTAAAAGAGGAAGAGAACGCGAGCGCGGGACGTAAATAGGACTAAAGGAAAAGAGGAGCGGAGACCCGTGCTCACGATTCTCTTGTTTGTAATTATTCATGAACAAAGGCTCCGATAATTGCGCTGCTTGATTGCACACTCGTGTACCAATGAGCTGGCCGAGTCTTCTGTAACGTATGGAAATTAATGCCATATTTTTATTGTCGCTGTGTGTTCTCCGCGTTGGGAATAATTTGAGGAATGCGCCCGAGGCTACCCGTAATACCTTTTAGCGCGAAAACGAAAACAGGCGTTCTGTGCCTTCCTCGCTCTCGCCAGGCAGATTTTCGCGATTGCTTTCGCGAATTATACGACACGAATGCAAAAACGACGGGGCCGGAATCACTTTGTGCATTAAGTTAATTACCCTTTGGTGCGTTTATTCAATGCGTTTGCTCATGATAAATTCGTAGCACGGTTTGAAAGAATATTCAGAAGATATTATTAATCTCGTTTTCTAGAACTGAACATCCGTTCCTGCGATTGATTTTGATTACGGTGACGTTTCTGTCCGCGGCACTTTACGAAATCCTCTCGCGTTTACATTTAAAAAAATTTACATTCCGCGCAACGACGTACAATTAAACATTTCTTCAATTATAACGTTGCATTGAAACACAATTTACTACATATTACAACAAAATTCATTGATTTCGAGAGAGACAATCGTCGTTTCTCATGTCGATTTTTGTCGAAGAATTCTGTTTGATGTTTCAATAGATGGAACTTTATCAAGACGTTTGCTTTTACCCCCTTTTTTCGCAATAATGATTTAGGCGTGGAGGCCCGATAAGCGCGGCAAGAACCGATCCCTCCCGCGAGCGCACGTGTCCTAATTACTACGAACGATTTGCGCGTGGCCCCTTTTGTTGCGCGTCACGCATGCAGCCGGAAATCTTTCGCGTTCGCGTAACGTAAACGCGCGATAAGTTTAGTCGTACGCGTGTCACTGCACACAGAGGCGACGCGACGCTCGGCAAGTGCGAGAGCACGAACACGCGAGAAAGAATACTCGAGTCGCTCTCGTAAAGCGGGCATGCGGGACGAGATACAACGAAAGGGACGAGAGACAGGAAAGAGAGCGCGAGATATATAGAGTGGTATCGCATTAAGGGGAGGAAGGAGCGGAGAGACGGTTGGAGGGTTCGTGGCGGCGCTCACCCCTCTCATTCTGCAAACAATGCTCCATATCGTCTCCATAATGAACGCGGGTATAGGTACATGCATGCGCGTCCCCTCGCAGTCCTAGTAATAATGAGCACGCAGATTATGCGTGGTGATTGGTGCTCGATATATATGTATATACATATATATATACCTATACCTACCCTCCGGAAAGGAAGGAGAAGAGACCGGGAGGAGAGAGCAGACGACGTGACGAGGATTCCGGAAGGATACAAACGATGAGCGGCCCCGACGTTTACGTCTCGCTCTGAGTTTAATATAGTTAGTCCTAGATAGACGATAAGAATCGTCTCGATCCGAGCGACAAGACGTACGCATATTGTCGCATAATGGATCATACAATTACAGTGGAAATAATTTCGCACAGCTACTGCATAAATTAATACTGAAATAAGGTATAGAAATGAGGTATTACGATTTAATGGATATAAATGTAACGGGGAGAAAATGGGTTCGTCGCATGCAGTCTGCGGACCGATATACGGGCAACACCAGCGTGAATGCGCCAATTAGAGTATCGAAGGATTCCACTGCTACCCGCCGAAACTCCGGAGATTCCTGAAGGACCTCGACGAAGGTATTTGTCCAACGTCGTGCTTGCGGTGCTCGTTCGAGTAACGATTCGATTCGAGACTACGGCTTCGAATTTGCATCTCTCGCGCTGTATTGTCTATCGCGCCTGTTTACACATTTGACCCGGATTGTCAAGCTAAAGTTCGTATTCTCTCTATTTAGACACAATCGAACTTGATTAAGGATGTTGAAATTAACTTCGGGCCGATACGTATCAAACACGGCTCACCAAGCACGACAAGGTAGGGGAGACCCATGATCGCGATCCTATTGATCCTCGAACGTTGAGTTCCTCCACACACAATGTGTATCTCCCTATTAGAGGACCGAGGGAGCATTTTTTATGTTTGATAATTAAAAATTACAATTAAACTCCATTGACATTTAAATGAACCATATTGTTGCTATTGATAAATTGAAACTTTATTCTTCACTCTTCATATTTTTCCCTCGCCGGTGGTTTGAAAGCTATTAAAGTGATCTTAAAAAGTACTCATCTTAATATTTAATTTCTGGAGCGTAGCGAAAGGACACAGTTTCTGACAGTCTTTTTATAAGCAGATTATTTATTAACGAAAAAAAAACCGCCATTCTCTTTATCGCATTCGCAAAATTTCGCGGGTTGGGGGTCGACTCGATTTCCCGAAAGCGAAAATCCGCGGCGACTTGCGCGGCGGTCCATTTGGCCGGCCGTGATTTCCTCCGCGGTGGTGGCCGCGCCGTACCACGCCGCCTAAACGAACGACGCGACGCGACGGTGTGCGGCGCGACACCAGTTTTTTTTCGCATTATAAATTCTCTGCTCCGGACAGCCGCCCCGCACCCCGCCGCGTTTTCCGCGCTTTTGCCGACGACACGCGGATGGCCGCGTGCTCGCACACATACACAGCGCACGCCCACGCCCGGTCGCGCATCTACACGGAGAGCGGAGGCATAGCGAGTCGCGTGATTCGCACGTGAACTCTCGAATTCACGTTGGCCGCATTGAACTCGTAGATATTTAGAAGAGGAGGAGAAGGAAGTGGAAGCGGCTGCAGCGGTGGCGGCGCGGCGGCGGGGAAGGATGAGCGCGGGAAGAGGCGCGCGCGCGGGGGCGGACGATGGCAGGCAGGTATCGGCACGGTGGATTCCGATTGAAGTCAATACTTTTTCAGCGGTCCAAACTCCCTCCCACAGGCGCGGTCGCGCGAGCACGCACGCACGCACGCACATATCTTCGTTAATAATATACGCGGAAATCTGATTATTTTTCTGCTTCCCCGTTTTAATTCTGAACGATTTTTTCGTTTCTCCTCGCCCCGCGCCACCCCGCTCGAGCCGTTCTCTCACCCCGCTTTCGTTGCACGCTCGGTCGTGTGCGGTTCGATGTTTTTGCGCGGGGTAAGGTCCGATTGGTCGGCGTCCGCTCGCCGGTGGGGTGGGAAATGAAAGGTCGGCCGTTCTCGAGTACGTGTGTGCACGTACGTACGTATTACGCGTGGTCGTGATGGAACGTGTGCTTCCCCGGAGAGAAAAAAAGAGACAGACAGACAGAGAGCAAAAGAGAAAGAGAAAGAGAGAAAGAGAGAGTGCAAAGCAAAAGAGAAACGATAAGCGGGTGAGAGGGAAAGACACCCAATGCGCGAACGATACTTGCTGAAGCAAGACTGGAGCAACACCGACACGTCAGTGAACGCGAGCTCCTTGCTTCAGCTTGTATCTTTAAGGCATATTGCCAGTTTCTGGTTGCGCAATCGTTTCTACCGCTACATCCGCCGATCGAGACTTTCACTCCGACTTCGTGAATTGTCTCGAGTTACGCATGGGCTTGCCCTATCGGCGACTCTCGTGCGAACTAGAACTTCTCTTCATACTTTGTAAATAAGTCATACCCTTGCGGCGTATAATTCGTTCTCGCTAACGACTTGTCTTTTTTAACTTTCGTCTAAAGAGTAATGCAAGACATAATGAACATTTTATGAACATAAAACGTAAAAAAAAATTATTAAAATGTATATTTCGAGTTCCATCCAGATATCATTGAAATACTTACGTATGAAGAGATCCGGGGTCGCTTTATTTTTCATTATATTTTCATCGCGGTTATATTACTGCCGGCGCTGCGTGTTACGCGCCGCAAACTATAACACGACATATACCATCGACCGCTTTGACATATTCCTCCCCATTTCGTTCCAACTTTTTCCGCTTATCGCGCTTTGCCGTTCGGGCCCGCGTTTTTAATACTCTAAAATCAGAAATTAATGGAATAATTTTAATTCGCCGCCCTAATGGGCTGTCCGTCCGGTTCTCTTTACCAGCGTCGAAAACGCCGCACACTGCCCGCGCGCACGATGCCGAAGCTGTGTAAGAGTGGCACACACGCGTCGCGTCGCGTCGCGTCCGCCGTTAGCCGAGGGCGGAAAGATCGCGGACGGGAGGGGTGGACGGATAGACGGCGATGGCTTTTTTCGACGGACAATAAAATTAATTTCGTTCGATTCCGATTAACTTCGTTTGTAATCACGCGAAAAATAAACACGCACGAGAGAAGATAATTCCGCCGTAGTCGTTCCGCCACCCATCTCTCACCCACCGCCCTGTCCCATCCTTCGTCCTTCCCAGGGCGCGAGCAACCGCGTTCCCCCTTTCCATTTGTCCAGTCGCCTGTCCATCCGTTCGTCCGTCCGTACGTACGGTGGCAAACGTACGGTGACCGCGCGCTCTCTTTCCAACAGATATACAAGCCGCGTCAAAAGTCGCGACGGATTCACCATCGACAAACTCGAGATCGATTATTTTTACTTACTAATGTGATATTTTTCATTCAGTTCAAATACTTCAACTTTTAACACTTGAATGGTTCTTTAACTGGATTCCAACTTAAATGTGATCAACCTTTTCAATGAGCTAATTTTCGTGACATATCGGTGAGGTATTAATAGAAAATCCATACATAAAAATGGTAGTTCAAGGATTTTTTTTATCTGTTTTATATTTTTGAAGCTTGAGTCGACAAAATCAGTTTCCTTCTGAAAGGATGATTTAATATGCAATTAGGCCTTCTGAGCAAAAGCGCGTAATTCGTGATACACCCTGTATATTTCCTGCATCCGGACCGCGAGCGGACCGAAACGTACCGAATAAAAAGCAACGAGAAAGAGGGAAAGAGCGAGAATAGGTGGCCGGGGGTGTGGGTCAGAGGGAGAACGGAGTTAAAAAAAAAAAGGAAAAGCAGACGCGGATGAACTATTAAAAGGCACGTTCGACCGGACGCTATGGCCGGGGGTTTTCATTAAAATTCTTTCGATCTTTTAACATTTCCAATCGGTGTTTGTCGGAATATCGAGTTCTCGCGCGCCCTGGTAAAAATGTAAACGACCGCGTCTGCCGTAACGCGGGCTCGACAACGGCCGGGCTAATAAGCGTCTCTCGCGTGGATGACATTTTCAAGTGTTCACGGGGCTATTGGATGTTTATGAAGTTTCGGAACTTTATCTAGTAAGAGTTTCTTTGCACGATGCACGCTTTGAAAAAGCTCGATTACTTATTCGTAAAGAAAACTATTTCAATTTGCTTCAAGGAGCCGTTTCCGCACAAGTAATATGAGATTTTTGGAGAAATTTTTACACAGCGCACAAAATGTATGAGAGCTGGATTTATTTTAAGTTGCAAATTATTAATAATTCATGGCACGCTGTAATTAATCATATTAATGAAGAAGGAAAACGTTGCTGCTACGAGTAGATGATCCGTAGCGTCAACGATGAGCAAATTATCATTTTCGATGGGTTACGCGAGCCAGTGAACGATGACCCGAAACAGTCATCGAGAAAGTGATGAACTCGAATTCCACCCTGATTACCAGCGCGCGCTCCATTAACTCGAATTTCGTGCGAACCAATCGACCGTACTAGTCATCGTTGTTGTAACCCTTTCAAATAGCAAGTCCTTCCTACAATTACCGATTTGCGTGCGCGTGCTTCTATTAGCGTAACGATTTAACGCAAAGCATATTTTACAATTTATCCACATTGCAGATATATTACACTCGCTATGTAGCAAACATCGAAATGTACAAAATCGACAAAATCCAAGTGCCAAATATATTACATAAAACGATATAAGCAACACAATTTTGCGTCCGCTGTATTTTGTAGCGTATCATGATTTCATTTGAATGCTTTACAGAATTTTGTTTCGACCGCAATCATCATTTCGCGTCTAAACAAAAATGAATTTAAGAATACA
The DNA here is from genome assembly GCF_003070985.1 of Temnothorax curvispinosus. Lineage (NCBI taxonomy): Eukaryota > Metazoa > Arthropoda > Insecta > Hymenoptera > Formicidae > Temnothorax > Temnothorax curvispinosus. The sequence continues at coordinate 279,360 of NW_020214466.1, forward strand.
TCGTAATTTAAGATAAAGAACTTCAATTGCTTTTTAAGAACTTTGTTATAAATAATTTTTAATTTAATTTAATATAATAATTTTCAATTTCATTCCTATCTATTTAATGATTAAATATTTAATGTTGATCGTTCTTTTGATTGATCTTTTACATGCGCACAATCAATGATGATCGCTAGCCTTAAAGTTCATAAACACGCACTAATTAATCTCGGCACGTGTTACCCCATTTAACCTAAATTTGCTAAAGCGCCATGTATAAATCATTAAGCATTAAGCGCGCTAATTATACCAGTTCCTAAGCAGCTACATTAACGAAACGTGCTGAACTGGTCTCACCACTCTGGGAAGACAGAACGAATTTAGTACGCGGCATTACTCCGCTGACTCTTAACTTCGATTCTTGAAAACGGGTCAAATGGGTCGAAACGTATCTAATATCGCGAGCGTTCGCCTCGGAAGATCGTGGCTTTTCTTAAATCGGGTTAAAATCGGTCAGCAGCTCGATCGATTGCAGCGCTAAAATAAATCTGAGATAAGAATACACGCGGTACGAGAAGGGAAACATCGCGTAAAGTAGATTGAATTTTATCGCGGTGGCAAGCGTTACATTCTGAGACGCCGCGCTGGTGCAAACATACGCACATTTATGCACGTCGTGATGCATCGCGATGCACCGTGAGGAGGAGGAGAGGCGAAACGCGCAGGAGTTAAACGAGTCCGTTACCGCGCGCGTTTTTTTTCTACGACAGCGTGTTTCGCGGGCACGGTTGGAGCCGTTTCTTTCCGGAGCAACGCCGCCGCCGCGCGCGGTGAATCATTATTTATTTTTGTGTTTCACGCTGTCAAGTGGCGGTGAGAGAAACGAACGAGGGAGCGACGGTACGGAAAGCGGTAGGGGGAAAAAGGGCGCGAGAGAGAAGAGCGGAGCGAAAGTCGGAGGGAAGAGGATGCTTCGGCGAGCGCCGCGCGCTCGAGTAATTATTACGGATTTTCCGGATCTAATTCTCCGGACGGTAACACGACACAATTCACTCACGCAGATTGCGCACGAGAGGATGTAAATTCCTGTCAGTCGGACGGTCCATTTCATCTCCTCTTTTTCGCCGGAGCTCCTAACCGACACCGAGGTCGGAGCTGGACGATTATTCGGTTTTCCACTTTCTCCTCGCCTGTTCTTCGCCCTCTCCCCACCCCACTCCCGTTTTCCACGCTCGTTTCGCGCCCTCGTGCCTCCATCCGACGCTTCGTGGCTTTTAACCATGATTTTACATATCTCGCGTGTATCTTCCGAAAACGAAACGAAAAGTCGAATTCGGACGATGTGATTTATTAGTATAACCGACATTTCATCGCGAGAGAGAAAAATTTAGATATCTTGGCGATAACATAAATATCTGCAGATCTAAAAAAAAACGACATATTACACAGAAAAAAAAATATTCTTGATGTGAAAATATTTTTAGTTTCAACCTTTCAACGTAGAAATTTTGAAACGAGATTATATTGCGTCAAGAGAACTTGCTTGAATGAAGTCATTATGAAGTCATTAGTTCAACTTAGAAAAAATTGTTGAAATAAAAAGTTGAAATTCTTATAAGAAAAATTCTTGTAAAAAGATTATAGTGATCTTGCTTATATACGAAACACAATCTATAGCTTCGTTTAATATAATCTGAATTTCAAGATTTCCACGTTGAAAGATATTTTTAAATCAAAAATATTCTTTTTTTCTGTGTATAATTCTAAAATAACAATAGTTTATTCAAAGCGTATTTCTGCAAATGTACATTAAGTGCACATATCTATTAATAATGTCTATCTGACTGAACCATTATATAAGGCGAAGTAAAGCAAATTCTGCACGTTTTCCATTGTTCCCGATTTACGTGCTTTCTCATCGGTTCCGAAATATCCACTTAAGAAAGTAGATCCATATTCAAGGCTGGCTATTTTTATTCGGCACAGACAATCGGGCATCGATGTATAAACGTATACGAGGGATCGTTATTATGCCATAAGGTACTAATCGCCCACAAAAAAATACCGTGATGTCAGTCGATCGATTTTATCTCCCCCTCGTCGTGCGCAACCCCTTGAAAATGCATGTTAAAGCTACACACGCTGACCATGTGGTACAATTATACGAACACTCATTCCTATCTGGAAAATTTTACCGCTTGGCGCGCTAAACTAAATCAGGTGATATTACCTGTCCTCCCGGAAAGACGCGAGGGGGGTTTTGCCGTAATGCCATTCGCGCTGTTTCGCACGATTATTCGCGTGTTGCCTAATTAAACGCTCGCCGCTCCGAATATCATGTTCAGCCGGCTAGATCTAGATATTACTCAACGAGCATGCGTGCGTCAACGCATAAGCGGTACGCGAGGCGGTACGATTGTGTGCGGGCGGTCATTAAGGATGCCAAGGGTCACTAATCGTCATCAGAGACGTATTCACCGGCGCGGCGTCGGACACAGAAAAATAAAATTGCCTCCCCACCCGCGCACCGGTCAATGGACATAATGATTATTTTCTGCGGTATAATGAGCCCAGCCGCCACCGCCGCACCGTTGTGTCTACGCGGTGGAAAGATAATAAAAGATTCAGGTCAATAGCGGTGTAATGAGGTATCTGGAATCCATCAAGGATTCATACGCTGAACATACATAATAAAGACCGCACTGGTTAACGTATAGGTACGTAGCGCGAAATGCAATTTGCGAGGAGAGAGAGAGAGAGAGAGAGAGAGAGAAAAGGAGTGTGTGTGTGTGTATGTATATGCGTGAATGTATGTATGGTCGCCGCACGCTGGTACGATCGCGAAATGCGTATCAGCGGCTTCACTTAGGATTGTCTGTTGCCAGCGAACCGTTATTTGTACATGAGGTAGAATGTATCTTTGTTACTATGTATATTGCGGCAAGGTTGCCGGATAAAACTCGGAGTTATCATAAACAGCATGGAAAGGAATTATTTATTGCGGCGGATAGCATTCTCACAAAACCTGGATAACATCAATGGTGATAATGTCAGCTAACGTAATTTACTCGCGCAACGCCGCAGCCGCAAATTGAATCGCTTGGACTAACCGCATCGAAATAAATGGCGAGGTCACAATTTAATAAGGACCAGTCACCATCTTCCGGTGATTAATTCTTACTAAAAAGTTTCAGCAACTTTACAGACTCCTTTCTCATGGATCTTAACTTCTCGGAGTCATTCTTGCCAACCGCTAACTCCCCCCTCCCTGCCTCGTCCACCGGCGAAGTAAACTTTTAATCCTCCGCTCCCTGAAGAACTTTTCACCCTGTAAAACAGTCGGCAACGACACTGTTTCCATATTTGACGCGCATCGACACCTGATATCTTTAATTTCTGACTACTTTATTATTTAGCACTCTTTTGTTATTTATGTAGTATTTTATAATGTCGGATTGATTATTATTTTTATTTAGCCGGTTGCCTCACAACCTCAAGATAGAATCTTTATTCTTTATTCTTTCTTAATCTTTAAGGCGTAAAAAAATAGTTTTAGAAATGTACAGCAAAATGGAACGTATATTTGTTTCTCCTTGAATATTTAATCGATTAATACTCGACTTGGATACACTTTGGCCGGTAGGAAGTTCTATACCTCTGCAAATTGTCCTCAAAGGAACGCCTCGTTAGAGGGTAGAGGATGAACGCGAAAGTGAGCGTATATTGAAACCAGTTGCCAACAACTTGAACAATTATAACGATAATTGCGACATATATTATGCTAATACCGCGCCGCCCCCGTTCCGGTATCCGTTCCGTCTTTATTCGCCAAGTTCCGCAAAAGAAATACGGCGGAACTTTCTAAACAGCCGTTCGGCATGCGACGATCGATTCCCTTTTCTTACACACGCGCGAGGTACATACACACGTGGATGTGAGAATTGCTGATAATTAATAAACACCCGTACAAATGTGCACGTTAGCAATGAATTTATCTAAACGGCCGCTCGCAATTCGGACTAAATATTCATTCGGGGACCAATTATGATAGCGATCATTCTACATCGGTGCACTTCCCTCGGATGCGATAGGCATCGCGAATCGGCGATCAAGAGCGAAAGACGAGGGAAAATCCAAGCGACGACGTGCGCGCGTTAGTTTAACATTTAAACGCCATGCGCGGGACACGCGGCTTCTAAATAAAAAAACGCATCGAATGAAAAACGAGGATCTCATAAACCGGCTTGCAGAGCCTTCCGATATTTTTTTTCGACTGGATACAAGTTATTACGCGACGCTTGGCACAGCCCCGCTTGAAATCCCCGATGCCATTAAAATAGAAATGGGAAACCCGGTCCTCCCTATTCCAGCATAATATTGTGATTACGATATGCACAGACGCTTTATATATATATATACGCGCGTACACCCGCGCGAGGACTCCAGGATCCCGAGATTCCCGAGTGCCCCTTGCCCAGTGTACATCCAATATCAGAATCGGCCCTTCGCGTTTTTCCCATGCATTTATTCCCTGCATAAGCAGACCCTGCCTGCGTCATTATAACAATATTTTCGGTATCTAATATATATTTTAACCGCAAGACCTGTAACGTTTTCATCTCGTACAATCGACGACGCCTCTAACGAGATACGCTGCAATTCCCGGGGCGATATCTGAATTTTTAATTGTAATCTGTTACGTATCTGTTGTACGTTTAGAATGAAAAGGTAAAATATATCACGATATCATAACATACGTTGACGATCAACATGCGATTTTAAATAAACGGATTAAGTAGCCGAGGGCACATTACATTAATTCATGACGTTATACCATTTGCACAAGTCCTGACATCTGCACGAACAAAAATAGTATTGTTGAACATTATCGATTTACGCCAAGTTTTATGTCGGATGTAAAAATATGTCTTGGAGTGACGCGCGGCTGCATATTTGCTGCTGCTATAGGGTTGCACTTCATGCTCGCTGCGTATTTATTCCTGCCCGCGCCAGTCTGTCGTTATTTCTCCAACGCCTAATGTATGTTTCAGCAACACGTATCCGTCTGCTCGTCGCTTTAAATTTTGCAGTATATATCTCCTAAAATTTTTGCGTCTCTAACAGATGTAATCATAAATCACTTCTCGTAATATTCGTTTTTTTCTCATTATCATATCTTCGCGCGCGATTTTCGCTCGATTCGCAGTCGCAGATCTTCCCACTTGAGATCGCGAAAGTGGCGTATCGAGAATCATGTTCTGAGAAAGGAAATGACACAAAATACTTGCATTGACATCAATTTAATTCCGTTTTCACTCATGCGACTTACATGAGGATGTTTCTCGTTTCTCTTTTTCCCCTTTAAAAATCCGTGGAATTCCAGGGTGTAATGTGCGCGAAAAAGAGAGAGAGAGAGAGAGAGAGAGAGAGAGAGAAGGAGAAAGAGAAAGAGAGAGACAGGCTGCTACACGGAATACAAAACAAAACTATCGCTTACGCGCGCAGCATCACCATAAATCCCAAGTGTATGGCTACGTAGGTCGTATTCGCGCGTGAGATAGTGCTCGGAGTGGAGAATGTATCAAAATCAGGCGCGAGGTTGCTTTATGGACGGGAACGCTCGTAAATACGCACTTCTGGTACTCTTGCTCGACTACGGTACGGCCGAGAGACTCCAGAGAAACTGCCTGGATACGTTAGGCGATAGAGAAAGGGCTACGAAATAGCTTCTACGGGATGCTAATAAAAGATAGAACTGGCTAGATAAACTCGCGCGGACGATACCGCTTCCCGCCTATCCTCGCTAACGCCATTGTTTCGGATCGGACACCGTCGCATTCTGATCGACGTCGACGTGAGAGAGAGAGAGAGAGAGAGAGAGAGAGAGAGAGAGAGAGAGAGAGAGAGAGAGAGAGAGAGAGAGAACACAATTGATTATCGAAACACGAGACAGCTGGAGTTTGACTCTAACAATAAGATCGACTTGAGTGTTTTACGCCTATACGTTACAGCGACGTTGACTCGCACTAATCTCGATTAATTTTTAATTTCCAATAATCGCGATTAAAGAATTTTCTTTATTTGTGTACGTTGTGCGTGTTTGAATTTATACTCTAAATTCTAAGTGATGTAAAAAAAAGTTCGCAAAACATAAATCAGAATTTAGTACAGATTTTTGGTGGAATTTAGCTGGAATCGTGGCGATAGTATCGTAACTTTCGTTTAAATGAAGCGTGGTGGAAATAATTCCATTATAGCATTACGTAGGAAAAAAAGCATGTAGTATTGTCCCTGTCTTGAAATTGCCAGCGGTGAAAATCGAGCCTCGGGTATGCATTTTGAACATTAATATAAATTTTTATTATTTTTTTATCTTGGTAAAAAAAAATCCCTTTTATCGGAAAGTAATTACATACTGCATAATATATAAATGTATCTAAACCAGTAACCCTTGTTTCCGTGTGTTCCGATGAAAAATTTGCGCTCCGTGTTTAAAAATTAATATGAAATTTTTTTTATTACTTTTTATCTCGGCAAAAAATCTCTTTTATTGCAATATAAAATAATTACGTATTTTATAAAAAAAATTTTACGGGGAAAAGAGATACGTTACAATCCAATTCGAAAATGAAAAAGTTGATCGTATATTAAATATTGTCCGGTTGGCTGGCGCGGCCGGCGCGCGAGTTCGCCGCGCAAAGAACGAGTCCGTATCGATGAAAAACCTCTTCCTAATGTGTTCAAGAGGTACTTAATAATGTGCTAAAAAGCCGGCGTGAAACTTTACTTAAAAAAAAAAAAATATCTCGACAATTCCAAGGCGTTAAACGAACACGCGAGACCGAGCGGAACTCTTAAACGACGACGCGACGTTTAAACAGATACGAAACCTTTCGTTCGACGAGCGTTTCGCACGCATCGCGAATGTAGTGCACGCGCGTTTACACGCACGCTCTCCGCGAAAGCGGAGTAGATTGACATTTTCAATCGCTCACGAACCGTTATTAAAACGTCATGTACACGGGACGAGCGGCCGTCGCTTGACGGGAAAATTTGACTTACTGGATCTCGGGCTGTCCCCCCGATTGCCCGGCCTACCTTGCACGACTGTATTTTGCTTCAATCAATTACAAAATGTTGGCGACCGGCTTAACGATAAACGCACCGCGAGATCCGAGATAGTGAGACTCGATAAGTCGCAGTTGACAAGAGACGGCAGTGATTATCAAGTTTGTGCGATGCTTCTTGCGCTTCCTCCGTCGCAATACATACGCACCAGCAACCTGTAAAGCAAAGAGCCCGAGTGGATATTCATCATTTGCGTAAATTATTTTCATGTTGCTACACAGGTGGTGCTTCGCCAAACGAGGATTATTTACTCATGTGTGATAGTTCGCGGATATAGCCGTCGCAGGTATAGAAAAAATGCGTATAAAGTTTTATCATTAAATAACTACAATTTAATTAAAATTATAAAAATTTCACGCTTTTGATTTCTTTCATCGAGCACGTTTGATGCTTCCATTTTTTTTCCGTGATAATTTTTATCAAACAATAAGCTAACGTCTACTAATTATCTACGATTCACGGATTTTCGCTTCTCCTTAATAAACGTGTATGTCTAACTCATTCCGCGAAACGCTTCAATTAGCACATCGCGTCAGAGTTGTACATGTGTGCCGTGAAGTCAACACAATCGATTCCTTAATGCTTAAAAACGAGTATAATACTTAAGGAAGCGTAGTACAAGTGGAGTATAATATTTAAAGAACGAGTCAAAACTTCTCATTCTCGGCAAGTGAACGATCATATTGCACGCACCCAAGAGAACAATCATTCGTAAGATGCGTTCACATTGAGGGTACGTTAACGGTTCCCAAAACGTTTTCCCGAATGATTCCCACCCGATTCAAAGCAGTCTTGCGGAATTCCCTTACGAGCCGTAGAAACAGTTATATCTTCGGCAGACGGGAAGAATGGATCAATGCGCCGTGATCGAAGTAGCTTTCGCCGCATATGTGATATGTATGATATGGTTAGTTACGAATGCATTCACATTTATATTTATAATCATAAATAAAATACCGCATTGAAAATTATTTTGGAAATTTTGAAAATTAGAATTAAACGCAAAAGAGATAACCTTTAATTCATTAAATCGTGAAATTCATAAAATGTAACAATAGTAGTACTTATTCGCTAATTCTCGAAATTTTATGTATAAATTTCATAACATTATATGTAATTATTTATGTCACAAATTAAAATGAGAGTTTTAGCAATAATTAATATATAAATATGTAATATCTATAATATATATGATATGTGATATCTATATCAATATCTGCAATTAATTAATTAATATATACAAATATGTAATAATAGTAATCAATATTTTTCAAGTTTTTCATTTAATATAAACAAAATAAACATCGGTAAGACTTTCTCTTATAGCTTCTCTTATAGTTTCTTGTAAAAACGGCGATCTTTGATACTGATACCAGTAACAAAAATCCAAGTATCGCATCCGAAATCGTTCGAAAATTTGAATTAAATTTTTTTCTAAGTAATTGGATAATCCATTTCCTTGGGATGTACAATACATCCGTAAAAGGTGAAAAGGAAAGAGGTTAAAGTTTCAAACGGATATCGTATGTGCTGTTCTTGCCGCGAGGAGGACAGCAGGATGCAGCGCAGGGCACAAGCAGGCCGCGTGAATGCAGGGAGCAAGGTGTTAGTCCGCACGGAATTTCCTACGCTTGATGCCGGATACGAGGCTTAATTGCACCGCCACACAATGTAAATATGCCGCGTCAGTTAACCGTCTGTCCACGTACACGCACGCGTAACACGCACGCGCGTGAACGAAACCGACCACTCTGTCATCTACGATAATGCCCGTTGTGTCATCGCTCACCAGTGTGTTATCGTTCGCAATGAATTCTTGTAAACGTGCCGCGTCTTCCTCACTCGCCGCTATATACGATTACGAGCGTTTAATTTTTCGCCTCTACGGCTAATCGACTTTTTTTTCATTTTCTTATCGCATACGCGTATCATATCGTTGCATCTTTTGACGTTACGTATATGCAACTAAAATGGACTATTCAGACATTTCAGGGAAAAAATTTGTATTAACGAATGCCACGAATTTCGCCGCGAATGAAACTATTGGATTCTTTATAGTAATCGAGATAATCATTAGCTTCAATGCTGAAAGGACAAGACTTGCACGTGGCGCGCTGAAATTTCTTTAACTGACGCTCGTATTATTTTAGTTTCGAACGCGTCCGTTACTCCACGTAGATCCAAGCTACCTGACCACGTATTCCTCTTTTCCTTTCTACGAGGCACCGATAGAGAAACGCAAACAGTATGCACGGTGACCTCGCCGTAGGAAGTTTCTAATCCCTGTGGCGGGCTAACGTTCAAATCTACCATGAGCTCGCCTAGCGGATAGTTACACCTCGGTCCAGAGATACAGGTAATGCCTGTTTACAGATATCGGGGCAAACATTAATACAGAGTAGTCTCGGCGCACACCGGAGGATTATATTATTCTTGGGCAGCCGAACGGTCACTAACTTCGCAATGAAATTCATCCTCCAGGCACGAAGATTGTTTCCATATTTGTTCTCCGTTACGTAACGAACACCTTGTAACAACCATAAATGGATCCGAACGTGATAACGAAGTTAATTTACAAATTAATGCTATTATTTATCAGTATTAAATTTCGATCGAAACTTTTGCAAAGCCAGGAGAAAACTTACTGCTCTCACATCCCGTTTGATTAATGCAATGCTGTGCTTGGAGCTTCCAAATTGAATTTTTATAATTGTCAATTTATTATAATACAGACACTTTTGATAGCTTTCTGATGCATCGACATTTCCAATTCCATAATTTAAAAGCAAGCTGATATTTGTCACTTTGTGTCATTATACGGACAGCGATATATTGAAGCTTGTATAATTAATAATTGTTTTTTTTTTTTAATCACGAAATTTGTGCGCAAGAGAACTAACGTCCAGCAGCGGACCAAACTTCTTCCTTTTGGAAATGCCGATAAACAAGAAATACACGACGGACACTTTCGACGTCAACAAACCTATTTCTTATCATTCGCCTTCCATCCCTTGGTATGAGACTCGAAGAGACCAGAGACGAAGGATCGACAGTGACAGTCGCCTCTGAAGAGCGACTGGATGGCACCGACGAGACGCACACTCGTGCAGTATCATCCCTTTCAACCCTGTACTTAGGGTGACCATCTCATTTATATAGTAAAACAGAGTCGCGCAATGGTGAAGCAGGGACGGGAGTTGAGTTTGTTTGTCGAGCAAACGTTTGCCGACGACACCGCCGGACACTGGTGCCTAGCTCGCTCTGGTCCTTGGTACAAGTCTGTCCGGACCACTGGAGGAGGGTGCAGGGTGGTGGGAAGGGGTGGGGATTTAATACCATCTCCCAGGATGAACAGTGGTGGTCAAATAACTTTGCCAAGTGATTCTCCGCGACGGTATTAATGTGTCTGGCCCTTTTGGATTTCTGCTCCATCGCGAAACGTCGATAATCTGTGGATGGTATCTTTCGTAGGTCATCAAACGAGCTCATCGATTCTGCAGCATAAATTGCTTTTGTCTCTCGCTGCCATCCGCTCCGTTTGAATAATTTTTTATGTCTCGAAATGTATCGAACAAATCACTCATCACTATACATTACAAATCATTGTCATTTATAATTCACAGTGTCAAACAGTTCTTTCTTTTTTTTATTTTATATAAAAATAAAATATACAATTCAAACTTATGATTTAAAAAATGATTTAAAAAATTATAATATAGCCGTTGATTAATTTAAATATAAAATGTATATATAATAAAACTACTATTGGCATCGTTTCTAAGATACGTGGAGCAAAGTTTGTACACGCGTGACGGTCCGCGAATTCAAGATTCCATTCGTCTTATTCCAAGATCCAAACATCAAGGTCGTAAATCCATCAATAAATCCCTGCGCCCTCCTCGCGGTGACCACATTTGCTTAGGGATAAGAAGCAAAGACAAGCATACGGGGGCGGAGGTGTAAGTCTGTAGGGCAGTGAGGAATGGCTCGGTCTAGCGGGCCTTTAGCCCCGGCTTAGCATGTACTGGAAACACCATCCCCTATCCTTCGTGTCGGGGCCAAGTTATACCCGCAAACAGTCGTACATTAGTGCCTGCAGGAGTCCTGCAGGATTTATAAGGGGCGCCCGCGGGCGCACGGGAGGCTATGCGGCCGTCTCCCGATGGTTAAAACTAGAAGAGACGAAGTGCGGGCCGGGTGCGGGAAAGCGAGAAGATCCGAGAGGAGGTCAATCCAGCAGAGAGGGCACACTGCGAAAGTTCCACGAGATTCTAGATAGCGGCGTTCACCCGGTTGTTCGATTAGTAATGAGTTTACCGATTTCTATAAAATCGGCCGATACTATTCTTCATCTAATCCAATCGCGTTACAAGACAGCGGAGCGTTTTCCGCGAGCCTTCGTTAGAAATTCCATGTCTTATCGACATCTCAAGCGGTACGAGAACTCCTTTTTTGGCATTAGAGAGTCAAAGTGCAACCCCCCCCCCCCCCTCGACTATCCCAATTTCCCTGTTTCTGCGCTTTAACGAGCAATTGGCACACACCAGAAACGGACGAAATAGCGACGAGCTTAAACTCGCTTCTGGAGTCTCTAAGAGTTCCATTCGGTACGTGAGCACGTCGCCAGAGGGTTGGATCGGCTCCGCGAGCAAGTCGGCGGGGGGGGGGAGGGAAAGACCCGGTGAAGGGGTTCGGTCAGGGCCGGCCGGTGGAGAGAGAATGGGGTGGTGGGTGGTGTAGCCAGTGGTCAGCACACTTGGCCGACCCTACTTCGCTAACTAGTTTAATGATATATGTTGAGCTACAAGCGCCTTGATTAATCGTTAACTAATGTTGGACCTCGTAGTGCAGCAGTACCAGCACCATCGCCAAGCAGCACCGAGGTACGCCGGGATGGGTCGGGAAAGGGGTGGTGGCGCGGAAGACAGGAAGGGCGAAGGTTTCCACCGCAGCCTTACCCTCGTCGAATCCACTGCTCGTGAATTCGAGCGTGGCCAAACAGAAATCTAATCTCACTCAACGTATAATTTGATTTATGACTCGCGGCCGCGCGCAGTAACGAAAGGAGAGAAAGAAAAAAAGGTCGCGAAGGACGACGAAGGAAGGAAGGAAGGAAGGAAGGAAGGAAGGAACGGCCAGTTCCAAGGCGTCGATGCAATTTGTTGAAGTGTCCGTCGTTCTTTAGGAAAGGGGTTTGCGAGCGGGGTGCGCCGCACGGTCCGTACGCAAATTTACGTCTCGCGAGATACGTCCCAAAACCCTCCTCAGCCTCCTGGAATTGAATTAACTTGGTGTCTTCCCCCGTCCATATTCCTGAGCTCCGCACGTGGAACATTGGTCATCCCTAATTCGCTTATGGCCCTCGATCAATTAAGTCGTCGGCCATTCGCGCAAATCCCAGTGACCCTTCCCCCTCCTTTCCTTCATCCCGTCCTGTACTTGCTCCAAGATAAAGCTCTCGCTACGCATTATAATTGAATACGTTTGCCATGAATATAAATCTGTGAACGTCTTTTATCATTGTACCTGCGCATTTTTATCTCAATAAACTAATGGTTCTGATGATTAATTTGTTTGATATAAAACAATTTAGACTAAACGAAATATGTTTTAATCATTTTCATGAAACATAGATTCCTTTGAAACTGCAACCATTCTAATGTGATTCAACAGAGCAACGGCATTTGCATACATCATTGCGCACAAGTTTGTGAAAGTTTACGTTAAATAGAAGGACGTTCGATCGATTCAGAAATCGCCGATCATGGTTGGAGTATATCAGACGAATGCGGTTAACGTATCACGTTACCGAAAACGTTTCGCGTGGAGAAGTGCAACGGAAGGGGAAAGGGGAGAGGGGAGGAGAGGGTAGCTCAGGGATGCAAGACACCGTGAAATTACCAGCAGAGTCTCCCATCCCCAGAGGGGTGGGTGGGCGGCGGAACGGACTCTGTCCACTCCGCGCCCTAGGAACCACTGTCCAGGCGGGTATTTGTCTTGTCTCCTTGTTTATGAGATCCAACATTGTTATTTGGCACCGCACCGGGGAGTTCTCGGTGCCATGCGGCCGGTAGTTTCCGGCGAGTTTCCTACTTTAAAAGGCCGCGTCCCGGTGCGCGATTACGTTCTGACTTATCCGCGGTTCTTCCCGCCCCACGATCGTCTTTAATCAAGGTCCGCCTGGACACTCGCGAGATACGATTAAACTTTGCACCAACAACGTTAGACGATGTAAAGTTTCGGCTTTTCTGAGCTGGGCTATGCGGAATTAAGTTTTTCGCAACGCGAGAAAATCCTATTCCGATTTAAGTCCATTTTAATGATGATCAATTTTTAGCACCGGATTCTTATATACGTTTAAAGTCAGCGCTTAATGTGCATCTAAAATATGCAATCTAATTAAATAATTATATTTCAACGACAATTTTGCTTTGTACTAATGTTGGAAATAAGCACTGTTTTAAACGCCGTTTCGTGCTAGGAAATTATATTAGAGCGCACTTAATCGTGACAATGCATTAGCGTATTATACGTGAATTATCAACAGTGCGGTCCATTCGACCTAAAGTATTCTTAATAATGACCGCGTTGGCGCGAAATTTCTCCGGTGCATTATCGTTAGGTCAGGCAGCATTTTCAATTAAATTATCCGCTGCAATCGCGGTGCACCTTATCGTAAGTATAATATGTTCTCGATTGCGCGGCAAACATCAAACTGTTCGGACAATGGCGCCGTACATAAGCAAATTACACTTACGTTTCCGTTGCGCTTAATGTTGCTCGTCGAAAAAAAATATTCTTTTAACTCAATTGCGATAATACTACTCCGTTTCGTTTACTTGGATTATATTTGTTTCGGGATAAAATACTTTTCTCTCTTTTTACAAATTTTGTCATGTTCCATCAAGCAATAAAACAAAGTTTGCAATAACGATAATATTGTTAGATAACATCGGCGATTACAAACGATAAGCTCTGACGGAAGTAAGATAAATTAAAAGTAATCAACTGAAAGAGAGAGAAAAGAAACAACACTAAAAGATAATAATTTTGTTGCGTAATTTAATCTACTTGTTATATCGAGGAAGATTACGTATCAAGAGATTTGGATCTGTGTGCACAGCATCTAGTTGCACAGCATCAGAAGATTGAATTCTTAACCGTAGTCTCTATGTAAATTCTTAGAATCCCGTCAAGATGAACGCACCGCAATTAAATTAGTGCTGGCCGAGCAGTGGACGTAACATATGTTTCAAGCGTGGATGATTAGGCATGTGGGTCACTTAACGCTCGTCAAACGACCGAAAGAAACGCCCTTCCTCCTTCGTCGCGTGCTCGTCCGATTGCCTGACATGGACGGCAAATGCGAGCAGATCAAACCCGTTAAAGCCACATTATTCCTTTAAAAGTGTACGCGATAAATGCGCTCGTTACAAAAACTCGTCAGCGACTATCTCGCGACGGATACGGAACTGTCGCGAGAGGGGGAGGGGGGGTGAACGGGGGGCGAGGAGGAGAGGATACCGAGGGTGTGCTGCGTCGGAATCATATCAGGGTGGAGATTGAACGAATGACACCGTGAGCAAATTTCCGCGATCGGTAGAACGGCGAAAGCGAGCGTCACCCTCAAAGAGCGTCCGGCAATTAATTTTACAAGGGCGCAAAAGGAAGCAAAAAGTAAACAGCCCGGCGCGCATCCCGGGTCCATCGTCGCGACGATGGGTTTTATATCTCCGCTAGTTGTCAGGCCAACGAGTTCTGCCTCGTTGGCCACCGCGTATAATGTCCACCGTCAATATAAGCTGTCGGATGCTTTTTCCTAAATTGACAGATTTTCAATTTAATCAAGTTCCAATCTAATGGAAAAATGCCCGATCTATCGGTCGCGCGAGTAAGTGTGCGCGCGCGCACACACACATGCACACATACACACGTATGCGCGCGCGCCTGTGTGCGTATGTGCCGACGGGGATGACATACACACATCGAGAGAATGTATGGCCGACACGCGCGGAGGGGCCAGATTGAAATAATACTTTTATGTTTAATCGCAATCGAGGAGCCTGCCCGGCGACGACGCGGAACCACCCGCCGATCTCCGAGATTAATCTATTGATAAACATTCCATCACTCCGCGAATACCATATGTGAGAGAAATAGACGAGCCATCGATAGAATATCTCGGCGTTTTAATTCTTTTTACTTCCTCCACTTTTTTTTCATTCTTCTTTTTGCCACCCATTTCCACGTTCGTCGTTCTGACCACGTTGCTTTACGGACGATCACCCGTCAAACGTACGTTTTTATTAGCTAAATCTTTTGCGATCGGCAAGTATAATAATGCGTCATAAAACGGATTTTTCGATGAAAGTTCGACCTGTATTCTCCTCGTTCTTGAATCGTCGGCGCGACTGAGCTCTATCAACCGCGTTAAGCCCGTATCACGCTAGCGATTGGCGATTGCATCTACGTTTGCGTTTACGTCTCTTGACCAATCAGAAAGTAGTTGCTGGCGATTGCGATTCGCAATTTCCGTTCTAGACGCAATCATCAATCGCTGGTGTGATACGGGCATTAGATCATGATCGCGTCATAACGACGATTTGCTTATGCAAAAACGTTATCTCTCAAATTAGTAGAATCATCATCGGGTGATCTTGGTTGCATCGATACCTGCTATAGCAGTCTTTTGCGTACACTGGCGTACAGCCAGCAAATATCATTATACTGCGTGTAAACAAACCCATAGTGCAACGCGATAAACGGATTTTTTTACGACCGATCAAAGCGCGGGGCATCTCGGCTCGGCGCCGGCGAGTCAAAAGCTGGACGCTGCTGGCGCGCGAGATGACTGCTTCTCGCCGGATTCTAATCGGCGCGGCCGCAGAGAGACCTATGCGCTGCGCGGGGTCTCGCTCAACAATAATCATAATAATTGTGAAATCCGATCGAAATGCAATTGAGTCGCTGAAATGAGCCACCGAGGTAATGAGATCCGATCCGTCTGGGCGTTTGCGACTCCCCCTGAATCGTTTACCTTCAATCACTTTCTTGACAGATGCATTTACGGCCGGGACTACTGGCCATCAAGCTGGAATGCGCCTTAAGGCTGGTTACGGCGTATCGATCCATCGGGACGGTCAACGCGCCGGATTCAGCTACGTGAAATTTGCGTCTTCGGATTCGAGAGGGTCTGGATAGGGTCGCTGCTTCTGCGGCAAAGCCTGTAGATGGTTTAGCGGCTTCTATCGTGTGACCGGGACGAAATCTTCGGGACCACGAGTGGAGGAATATTCGTGACGATGCATCCGTCGAGCGTTTAACGGTTTCCGGTCCGCAGATTGTGTCTGTGAGATACGCGAATATTTGCATATATATGCACATTACTGCGGTCTTCGCGGATGCAAAGGGTGCTCGATCCATTTCGGGTTTTGCACTTCTCTATCATCGCGCGATATATTCGTATTTTTACGTTATACTCTACGTTACGCATTTCCGAGATCGTAGAACGGATCATTCGTCTCTGTCAGTAATTTAAATACTTTACTTCGCGAAAAATTTCGGAGGCGAGAATATATGCGCGCAGTTCTTTTACGATCTTTTTTGGCAATGTGTCCGTTTGTGGTTGCGCGGAGATGACCTTGTGCATCTCACGAAATCTATGCTCGCTCCTTATATCCTTATACATATTAGCGTCGCC
Source organism: Temnothorax curvispinosus (assembly GCF_003070985.1). Taxonomy (NCBI): domain Eukaryota; kingdom Metazoa; phylum Arthropoda; class Insecta; order Hymenoptera; family Formicidae; genus Temnothorax; species Temnothorax curvispinosus. Next base: position 296,170 of record NW_020214466.1, read on the forward strand.
GAATATCCATTACTCTCCCAAGAAAGAGATATTCCGCAATTACGAGGAACGGCTAATGGCACTGAGGGGGTCGTTAAGAATACCGCGTTCAAAGGTCTAATAATTTATGATCGTCTAACAGAAGTTCGAGCGACTGTGGAACTCCACGCGAGTGAGCTACCCGCGATGAAATCGCGGATAAATTATTCCGCTGATATAACACCCGCGCGCGTCTCCGCATATCGGTCGATTCCGCGCAAAGTGCGAGCGATTTATTCTTGATGTTCCCGATCGAGAAAATTGACGCTGCTTCGACAACAGTCGAAAGCGGCGAAATTGTTTTACGCGCGAAATCAGTGAACGATGATCGATCGCGTCGGGAAATTCCTCCTCCTTCTCGTCACGCATCTCGGAAGCGCGGCTTTATTATCCGCATCCTGCACGTACACCGGTAAGATATTTCTTTTTGTCAGGCGCGAATAAAACATTCTCCTTCTTTTGCGCGTAAATCGCATGCTCTCTTCTCAGATGCGCGCCGGGCATTAAGTCCGTGCGTGGATACCGTGTTTGCCGACGGGATAATAGTGTAATGGATGGACAGGGACACACACAACGAGCTCTAAACGGATGAGACTACCGTTTTCGAGACTCTAGTCGAGACGCGCTGTCGTCGTGTCTAGCGTCGCGGTTGTTCTCCTCCGTCGCTTAATTGGCATCATTGTCGAATTCTTCGTAGAGTCTAATTCTTTACGTTTAAGAATATCATGCGGCTTGTGTTCTGGCAATTAAGATCGTAAAGTGATGGATCAACGCGGCGTGACTTAATTATATCGTTATCAATGAAGCTATAGGAATTGTGCGTGACGCTAGGAATTTGCTACGGGTGCTCGCGACAAGCTTACCGATTCCTTATTTTTATATTTGCTATGATATCTCTCGATGCATAGTATTCGCTCATAAACCACGTTAACATTTTTGAAACTGACGACAGACGACTCTGCAAAGAATCGATAAGCAAGAGTTAATTGTCCCAAAAGAAAGTATAGACACATTTGACGACTAGTAATCCTCGGACGCTTGTTTGCTAAAGTTTCCCTACTGGCTAGTCCGATGTGCAAGCATCGACAAAACTGGTCACCGTTCATTGAAGCGGGTACGTATATAAGCTACGTGCAAATATTTTCCGCTTTACGATCGCGCAGCTGGAGAAGTCAGGATTTCCTCATCATACTTTACCGCCTCGTTCTAACGACTTACAACTACCGTTACTTACAACTAATTTCACTACACGAGAAATAATTAACGACCGATTTATCAGTTTTATTAATGAGTTTTCGCTCAGCTTGTCCACATCTCCCGATCGAAAAAGTCTTTCCTAATTTTTATCTCTTCTCCGTATTTCTCCGCATGAGCAAGTTTTATGTTACGAATATCGATAAATTCACACAATGTTGGTAGCAATTAAAATACGATTTGTTTGCGATTAACATCAAATCAATTTTTAACACTGAAAATTAGTGATCGAGCAGATTCGATCGAGGAGAGGGTCAACGAAAATTATTTTACTCTATTATTAGAAAATGTGGAAACTTGTGTATAACACTTAGACAAATGCATGCACTATTAGACATTTTGAAATTCCACCTCTTTTTGAATTTGATTTATCTACACCTCTTGTCAGTATCGTTCTATTAATTCCTGGTAAATGAAAAACAAGTTACGTTAACAAGCAATCGCATGCTAAATGACAATTTCAGTTTGCTGTCACTTACGTGTTAATTATAATATTTTTACCTCTGTCAGTTTGCAATCATTTAAATTACATCTAATAACATTATTCGTTTCAACTACTAAATATATTACTCAGAATTGCGCAATGAGTAACCAGACTAACGACTTTCTTTTTGAATAATTACTCAATAAGACATGCTGTCGCACTTTGATCATAACAAGAATCTATTTTATACATTACGTAAATTGCGTTATACGTTATATAATTCCGTAGGGTTAGACCCTATGACGAAAATTTTGGTTTGCAGGCATTTAGCGAATGTTACGTAATGTCGATGTAAATCAATAATACCGAGATTGCCGTTGACTTAATGTCTGAGCTTCTATTTAAGATTAAATTCTCTGAAAATAATTTTCTCTGCTAAATATACACATTTTAGAAGATATATAACACGCGTTAACGAACGAAATCGCATATCGGCCGCATTCAACTTCGTGGAAGTCATTCGAATACGCTTTGTTTTGTACGTTAATCTTATACATTGCGGGTCAGAAAGATCATTGGCCGATTTAGGTTGAGATGCGTCGTGGCAGCTACTTAACCGTACAATTGGTTGTCATTGACACACAAAACCGTTAGTAACGAGTTATGACGACCGTCTCGATCGTCGTATCCTTTAGCACTGCCGTATAGCGATATCTCGATCGTTTCAACCGAGGCATGGGTCGAGCAATCGCTTGAGATCGCTAACCGACAGAAATAGGCCGTCGCGGTGTCTTACGTAGTAATTAACTACACTTGCTACATCAAGCTGAAATATATACATTACGCCGAAATGGTTTTCCAGGCACTGTGCACGAACGGTTTTTGCGACAGTAATCGTTAGTGCTTGTCATGCAACGTGTTGCGATTTCCGCTCGGCGAGCAAAACACATCGAAAATGAACAATCAAAAGCAGTTAACCGATTCCCAACATCAATAATCGACGAGAAGGGATTCCTGCGCTTACCTCGCTCTTGAGATTCAATGGCACATCGCAGGGGGCGTCCAGCTCTGCCTCCGCTTTCACCTGATGAGACAGCATACTGTGGCTGTGCCGGGGCGGTACGGCGGTCGCCAGCATGTTGGAATGCTGCAGATGCTGAAGACGAGGCTGGAGATGGGGCTGGTGGTGATAAGGCGGCGACAATTGGGTGTTCAGAGTGCGAAGATCAGCTGGCGGGGAAGCGGGCGCAGCAGTACTGCTCTGTTCCTCCTCGGCCGAACCCTCCGCCATGTCAGCCTTGCATCCCGGGGACTCGTAATCTGCAAATCGACCAAAACTCTCGGAGGACCGTTCTAATAGCGGGCGCGCCGCCGCGCAAGCCCTCGGCACGACGCAATCCCATTATAGCGCGAATATAATTCGCGCATTTCGATTCAATAGCGCGAAACGCTCGCGTCGTGCTTAATATAACGATCTCGCATTTTCCAATTGATATCATTTTACAAAACCGAATAAACGTAAGGAGCATGCAAAAGGAAATCACAAATGTGTGATTTCCTTTGTGTATATAGAGTGAATAATCTCTAATAATTATACGTATATTTCGAGTTCTTTGACTTAATTTAATGACTGGAAAAAAACAGGACTTCTCTCTCTCTCTCTCTCTCTCTCTCTCTCTCTCTCATGTGACACTTTTTTAAATAAAGAACAAACGAACCAATTTGCCGCAAAGGATGAGAAACCTTGTTAACCGATCGATATCAATTCGGTTGCTTGCTTTTGGTTTTTTGAGAACCGGGGGAGAAAGACGACACGCGAAATGCTAATTAAACCGGCGCGGCGCGACGCGACGCGCGGTACCGCATCAGCCGTATCGAACGGCAGCGCGTGCAGCTGTTAAGAATGCAGACACTGGAAATTAGAAGGAGGCCCGTTCATCTTCCAACTTCAAAGCAAAAACATTTGGTTGGCGCATCGCATCGGATGAGAGAGAGAGAGAGAGAGAGAGAGAGAGGAGGGCGCGCGTTGCGACGCGAGAGGCGCCGAGGGAGGTTCCAGAATAAAATCGCCGCGACTAACGTCCGCAGGCATCCTCCTCTTCAACCCCTCCTCCCCGCGTTTATCCGCCTAATTATTTTTATCTAAGCGTTCAGTTAGTAAGAATTCAAGGGCAATGAAATCACTACCGTCTGGACACGCCATTCCCTCGTCGCCTTCTGCCCGCGTCTCTCCTTCCTCCGCCACCACCGCCACCGCCACCGCCACCGCCTGCCTCGTCGCGCCGCGGCGGCCGTCGTATACTTGGTGAACGCAACTAATAACATCTGCTTCTATTTTTGCGCTGGCCCGAGTCCAGCGCTTTACTTTTTAAAAGCCGCGCGCCTATGACGAACGGCTGGATGGATCATCGAGCGGAAGCCCGGGCGTGGGGGGGCCGAGAGTGAAACGAGCCGGTTATTCTGGACAAATTATTGTCAAAGGGCGAGAAAACACCTCCTGCCTGCGAGCTACTTTGTTCCTCATAAAAGGCGTTTTATAATGGCCATCGTAAAAATATTTGATGCCGTGCTTTAAAACGGCGGCGTGTTTATAATAAAAGCGTTAGGTCGTTGGGTACCAAATAGACCGCTCACCAAGTGCAAACTCTGGTGTTAATGTCGCCTGTTCCCTTATAAATATGGGGTGTCCTGACGTGCCCGCGTCGCGCGGTGTCTGCTTAGCGACAATTGCGAAAACTTCTTCAAGATGCCCGAAATGATTGAGCGAGATCGAGAGAAACACGCGTCTCTCTTTCTCTCTCTCTCTCTGACGAAACCGCAGACTGCCGCCGATTGCTATGGCTTTGAACTTAAAGTGATTTATACCATCCTTCACGGACCAAAAAGCGAGAAAAATGACCAAGATTTATCTCTGCGTCCGCTCGACAATGTCCACCTGTTTTCGCGTTTTACTGTTTTCACTTCATCGAGCAAGCAAAGTCATCTGGAACATCCACAAATTCGAAATAATGCAAATTTCCCCAACAAAGTAAACTAATCCTTTTAATATATTTTTTTTCTTTTAACAGAAATAGAAATAAAATATTTATTTTAAGATAGAAAGAAAAGTTTTCTTTCCAATATATATCTCCCAATTTCTAAAAAGTACTTTTCTCTCGCATACAATACGATCTCTTAATTTCTTATAACAAAGTTTATATAAACATACTAATTAGATAATATAATATTTTAAATATACGTAATAATTTTTTAATATAAAAATCACTTCTATATGCATTTACATGTTATATCATGATAATCAACAATAACCTGTATGTAATATTGTGGAAAGACAAAATAATTATACTCTAACGGTCGCCGTATTTGTCTCGTATCAATTAAAACGGCAAAATAAGCCAGGCCAGTATGCAGGCACCGCAGCTAGGCGAAGAGATCGCATCGATCATCGCTATGAGGAATTAATTTATTTACGCAACGTGCAACAAGGAGCTTTGCTGCTAATTAAGCTGATTAATAAGCATTATTCGATTCTTGTGCCTTGGGAGCGACTGTCGATAAATGGATTGAAGGTCTGAAGGTAAATTCTCATTGAGATGTCCGTCTCAAAGACAAAATTTTCATGCGGTAATTTCATCCTCAGGTGTAATATTTTTTAACGAAGAAGTTAATATTACGCGAGTACATCGGAATTAATTACACTCGAAGATTTTTAATCTTCATAACAACATAAAATCTTACTTTATACATGTATAAAAAAAATCGCAGAGTATTTAATATCTGAACATTTTTTCGGCCATTCTATCTCCACGCCACCGGAGCAGGACTATATGCAACCTATCTTTTTTCCGTTTGCAGTCATTAATTTCCGTCGGAATCATATTAATCGCTGTAGGGCTGCGCCCGTGAAATTACTAGACGCTTTAACCACCGGCTGTCCAAACCGAATTCGTCCGCAGCGATTATTATATCGCGTCCTGAGGTCTAATGCCGGGTATTCCGAAAGCTAGCCAATTAGTATCGTCGATTTGGATGCTTTAATGAGAGTGCGGTTTCATTAGCGTATCGCATCGCCCTCACGGTTCGTGATTTGTGAAATAGAAGAGGAATTCTTAACCGGACGAAGATATCGCGAGTGATTATAGCGCGATCGTTCAAACGTCACCATGGCCGACCGTTTGAAAATTGGTACCCTTCGTCGTGCGACCTTGAAAAATGCGTTACTCACGATCGAGATCGCATAAATCTTTCGAAAAAGGGAAGAGGCTACCCGCAGGGTTCTTCTGCAAGATATTCGACATATAACTTAAATCGGGCATTCCACATACAGGCAATATTTTATGTTCCATCCAAATTACTCTGGATAAAAAAAAAGATCCAAAACTCTTCCGTATGATGGTTCTTCGGAAGTTGTTCTTCGGAACGATAAAATAAATCTCCTTTCGCATCGTATCGCACCTCTTTCGCCGGCTTCTCCGGTGGTAATCACTCGCTGAATAAACGGTGAAAGTCTGTGTAATAGGACGTGCGATTAATACGCCAAGGCGATTGATATGAGAATCACTCGAGGATCTCCGAAGGCAATTAAAATGGGCGCGTTACGCACGATGCTGTCGTCCGATCAGACTATCAGACGCGACGCGACGCGATACGACGCGATGCGTTCATTCCTACCGTGTGAGAAGATTCTCGAGGATTGGCAGTCATCCACCCCTCGGGAGGGTTGCCTTCGGGCGACACCCACCGTTTCCTGATTTTGTCAGATTCGTGTTCCCTTACGTTCCTCCCTCTCGCTTTTTCTCACGCCAGTCAGCCCGCGTCTTTCTTCCGCGTCCTGCTCTTAGCCCGCGGCACACATCGCCATTTCGCACTATAGTTCTATAGCCGACATCGTCGACGACGACAACGACGACGACGACGTGGAAGCAGCGTCAGCGGCAGCGTGCAATTAAGGGGTTGATTGATGTTAATTCAAAGGGTAATTAAGAATGTTGCGCATAAAAATCCAGTAATTTATGGTCATTGGGGATAATTATATGTTGACCAGCTTGTAATTGCAAGCGCTTCGTGGTATAGTGAACGCCGTACACGCCGCGCCGTTCAGGGTTCGCGGGTAGCTACCTAGTGCGCGATGAGAATGTATGAGTGTGAGCGGACCTCTCGGAGCATGTGCGGGCGGGGGATATATGGTCTCAAATCGCGGCTTATTATAGGGGCCAGTAGATAAGGTGGGTTTAGAAACAACCGGGCGCCTCTGGCCAGCAGCTAGTTTCCACGTAGCCGCCGACATTCTCCTCTTGATACGACGCTGCTCCGGGCTACGGAGGTGTGTATAAACCACCGAGAGAAGCCTCCGAGGCGGTCGCGATTTACGAGGCCGACTCCCGACCGCCAAGACGGCGGTTTTAGAATTCTAGGCCCGGTCCAATTCACGCGCGACGCGACGCACGAATCGCGGATGCTGCGTGTCTGGGGGGTGTACGCTTTGCGTGCGGCGCGTCGTGTTCGAGTCGTCGCTATAAATAACTGGATGCGGATAATCGCCATATGGCCACGCATGCAACGAACCACTGACCGTTTCTTCGTAGCACTGATGATGCCTCGCGCTTTCGATTTCCTGGTACGAGTCTATTCGTCGAGAGCTTTTCGCTTTCCCGAGCCCGCAAATTGCGCGTCGGTATTTCCTTCCAGTTTCGTTTCTTGAAACGCGGTGACGTAGAGAGATCGGGAATCCTCTGGAGATATCACATTTGTCTAATCTAAACTCTTGGCAACTTCTCTACCATATAGCTGTAATTTCGGAGCAATCAACATCAGATGAGATTTATTAAAAATAAAAAGAAAGTCCAAAAAAAGAATCTTCGGTTTGTGTTCATTGATATGGTTAAGAGGGTGAACAACACGATAAAAGAGCGTGTGGCGTGGGCGACCCTCCTACTTAAAACACCGTCAATAAAAAGATCCCAGCGGGACCAGTTGGCAACCGCCCATCGCGACATTGTCCTTGCCGAGTCTTTTTTTTTTTCACGATCCCGTAATCGACCGGACGCCCTAATGGGCAAGGCATAATCGTGGCTTTGTGGCGTCTAACCGTGCATTAACGCTAAAGAGAAGTAAGAAAGGAACTCTCTCTCGCGCGCGCGCGCGCGCGTACGTGAACGTGCTCGTGTACGGTCGATTCGGATTACCCCGATGGATACTCGCGCCGGTTTGCTACGATCGAGCAATAAATGCAATATAATAAGCGTACGATAGATTAAACCGCTTCGTGCTACCCTTCTGTATAGCAGTTTCGCTTCACCAGCACGAGCGAGCATAATTAAGGCGAGCGTACAAAGAATCCCGGCCGCATCCGTGTTGGTTAATTCGCATCGACCTTTAACTCGCGTACGTACATAGGCATATCGGCTAAGGTAATGGCCGTTTCGTGCGATACCATTCTGTCAGAAATCCGAGGGGCTTTGTCCCGAGTCACGAAACGCAAGGATTAAACTGAACAGCGCGCCGTTAATGCGACTGTGCGAACGCTTCGTCGAGATTGACGCTCCCGGTTTCGGAGTATACGTGGCCGTAAGAGCGTGTGTGCGTGGAACGCGTAACGCGCGCATCGCATCGGCGGGCGCGAGAGTGCCCATAAATCGGCGCCGAAGGGGTTCGGCATCAACACGCGTTATCCAAGACGCGATATTTTACGCCCTCGTCGGAATTTCTGCTGTTACAAACATTTTACATTATTCCGGCGAAATTCTTTTTTGAGATGTATAATCGAAGCGAAAGCTAATCCCGTACACAGAAACGAGTTCAGCGCACGGAAATAGAATTGTATGCGCAAAAAGGTTCTGACAATGACGAACGTCTATTATTAATTCGTGTTACTTGAATTAAAAATGCGGCTTTATTCAAGAAACGATACTCACGCTCTCTCCGACATCGTATACGAGTTTGATAAGAAGATATCACTTTACGCTAAAACTTGGCATCGCGACGCAAGAAAGATGCCTAATGTCTCCGCGCGACCGTATCGTCGGAGGCGCAGGAAGAATATTTTACGCTTTACGGCGCCAGCGTCGTTGAGGTTCTGCCGGATAAAAAAAGTGTCAGCTCGCGCTGGCTAAATCAGAGCCCCCGAGTGCATTAAACTCCGAATTACCACAAATAGAACTTTAACCGCATATGCCCATTATAATGGCACCCCCTGCTGAAGATGTATTTACGTACTAAACCGTCTTCTCGTGGCTCACGCTGAGTTGTCGGAATTAACATCTGGCTCCAAAAACACGCTACCCGGTTCATTGGATCCCTTTTTCTCATTCTTATAGGCTAACCGTTCCACACTAGAAACGCTCTCGATTACTTGCAGACAAATGCACATTCTTGCTCTTAAAATCGTTTAATTTTATTCTTAGCTATTAAAAGACAAATCAAGTTAAACCTTGTTGTACAGTAGAGAAAATTATATTGTAATTTTCAAAGAACAGAGAAAGAAGAATATGGATGAAACGGTCACTTGAAGGATTACAAAAAGCTTTTTTGATTCGTTGGTATTTTCTCCTCGTTTGCAAAAGGAAACGCTGGTAGCGTGTTGGAGACAGAATGATTTTGAAAGTGGTTTTACATGTAAATTAGGTCTATTAAAATATCAGAATATAATTTAGCCGACATTTAAAAACACGAGAGGGCTGAGGCAACTCTCTATCCGTCAAATCGTAAGCCGCTCCGAGCTATTACGTGCGTGCGTGTTTCTTCATGAATTATTAGAATTAATGAGCTCGCGCACACGTTGCGTTCTTTCTACAATGTTGCAAAGGCCAATCATAAATATACCGGCGGGGAAATTTCGGAGTAACAAAGCAACGTTACTGTTTTTTTTACGCCGCAAAATTTGTTAAGTCATTAACGTATTCCACGCAAGTAATATAATTCGATATAATGTAGAATCAAGTTTTTTATAGCAATTTCTTTGTCGTCGACGAATAATGTAGTATTTGCGAAAATAAAGAGCTCGACTTTTCTTTTGCGACATGCATAAAGAATCTCGACAGAGATAGGGTTAAAAGAAATTTCGTAGTATACTTGCAATTTATACAAGCAACAAATAATCGTTACTGTTAAGAAGCAGCACGCGAAATGATGGATTAAGCGTAACGCCTCACACTTGACACGCCGAGTTTGCAGCGAAACTTTTTTCTTACCCGGAATGATTTCCGAGTCGATAATCGATGAAGATTCTCGGGCGGAAAACAGAATAGCGCGACTGTAAAGCGAACTGGAAGTGGGTAAAGTTGTAGAACGAAATGTTATCGTGCGCCGGATTGTCGGCAGGGGTTGAACCGGGTGAAGGGGAAGTCTTGAATGGGGAAGCCAACGAGAGCGGGAGCCAAGGGTGGTGAGAATAAGAGGAAAGAGAGAAAAGGAAAAGAGAAGGAGAGAGAACACACACAAAGAGAGGGATGCGACGAAAAGATATAAGAAGGGGATTCGTTTTCTTGACCTCGACAACAAATATAGTGATCCTAGCGATCTCTGATTATGATTCTCTCGAATTAAATTTGCAACAAAGAAAATTCTCGCTGATCTTTTCTCCATAATAATAAGTAATTAATAATTTAAGCGCGACAATAAAACAATTGCTTTTGATCTTTCTCTCAACTAATTTTCTAACATTTAATTAAAAGAGAAATGTCGACATAACGATGGACTGTCATAAAAAATTGTTTAATATTTCTCATTTTTTACGACATTGAGCATAATAAGTAGAAAGCTTAAAACAAAGTCTCTCGCTAAAATTCGACATCGTTTAGTCGAGATGAAACGCCTTGCTTTCTTTGTGTCGATTTCAACGCGCCAAACTCCAACGATATCGCGAGTCAAGTGTTTCCTTTGGGATTTTCTGCTTTCAACTCTCCGCGTCTATTCCCACCGACAATGATTCGCTTGGCCAACCTCGACTATCTCGCTTCCACTTTCGGTGGCTAGAATTTCCCGGTCTCCCTCTCTTCCAACTCCTCCAACCCTCTCTCTCGTCACAACCCTCCCGTGTTCCCGAGGCGGCAAGCAAAGAACTCTCCTACCCTCGGGCAGCTCACACTGATTTTCCACCCTCGTCACCCTTCCCGTCCACCACTATCACCCCCTCCTTCCTCCATCCTCTGCTTCTGCCTCCTCTCCACCCCCAGAGCTCACGCCGTCACTCGTAGTCACGCCACCAACACGTGCTCCTGTTTACCTCTCCGGTCATATGGTCGGGGAGATGAACGCGATGTATTCAACGTATTCAATATTGCCGTTTAATCACAAATATATCTGCCAACAACATATATCGTTCGATCGAAAACGTTCGTGCGGGTTCAAAAATATTATAAATATTTTTTCGCAAGAGAAAAGGAAGAACGATATTGAGACGTAGATATAAGTAATAGGGATATGTAAAAATCTATTGTGAACTCATTACTTATAAACCATTGGTAAATTCGCTATTGAATTTGACTCTTGTGCAAACTTTGATTATCGAATTTATATACTTGACGCAGCCTTATGCTCAGATTGCCGATAAATAACATTATTTCTTATACAGTTGATGTAAAATGAGTTATTTTCCCAGCGATTGTCTCATCGCACAATATATTACTGCTTTGACGATATCAATATAGTTTCCTTTACGAAACACCACTAACTTTTAGATATAAAAAGAGAAACGATAAGTTTCTTCGCTAAATCTCATAAAATTATTATTAATTAATTAGTCATATATTTCCGAATTCTATTACATATTCCTCTCAAAGTAAATTTATTATAAATAAATTTGAATTATAAACTTAGCTTTTATTTTCAACATCTTAACAATTATATGCATTCGGAATAAATGACAATATTATATCGGCCATCTTAAAAATAGCTTACATTACACTCCTGTTAATCATGATAATTACTCGTACTGTACTATGAGTCGTATCTGATACAATATCCAGCACATGATATTTCTCCGCATTTCTGCACAAAAGACAGTGAGGACTGAAAGAATCCTACACGGCCGCATTACGTTTACGTGCTCGGCCGATCCCTTAATTAGCATTTCCAGGTCACACACTTGACGTAGACGCGAGTATACGCGGGCGCGCATAATTATCGCGCTAATTATTAGTACGTAGCTAAGTATCTGGATGAAATTATCACCGAGTTGAAGTGAAGCGTAGAGAAGGAAACGCTGTTTTCGATCCCCTGCCAGCAGAATTCCCGCGTGACCAAGCTTTGGGAGAGGAACTTCCTTAATTACCGAGATTAACTTAATGATATCGAGCCAACAATTATCGCTCACGAGGCACGCAATTGCCACATGTGAATATACGCACAACAGAGCTCAGAGTTGACTTCTCCCTCCTTTTTTCTACTAATAATTTCTCAGTTTTAACATGATCGGAATCATAACATTTATCCAGCTTTTATCAATATCAAATTTAATATACTAACAATAAATATTAGAGATTAACAAAAAAGCGCAAGAAAAGAAAAGATTCTGTCATTTTAAAAGATCTTATCCAATTGTTTGTTAATTGCCTCTTAAAATTATGACATGAAATACGTAAAATGTGAAATTAATTAATTTCCATTCCCGTGCCTGTTCCCGAGGTCGATCTAAACGCGCGTGCATGTGGTAACATGCGCAGGCGCGTCCGTACACGCGACTAATCGGTGTGCGAATGTGAGACTACACACGTGCAGCCGACCGGGCGCGCATTTAGAAGAACCGTCTAATTACCGAGATTAGCCTGGGCTTATAATAAGCAGGAGCGAACTCGTGCCTGACACTCACCTGAGGCGATCTGTGACTGATGTATTTGGGACGTCGTCCTGACGCGGATTTATTTAGCGGTTGTTATTTATCTCCGCCACGGTGCAATTCCGTCGCGGTCGTACCGATCTCCGTTCGCCGATCAAGCCGTTTGTCTTGCCCTCGTTCCTTCGCCGATGCCGCGTTTATACCCGGCTGATCCGTCTTAATTCCCTTCGAGAGATCCTCCTTCTGCCGCCACCTCACCTCGCTCGCGAGTTTCACGATCTTCCGGTAATTTTCCTACGGCGAATATTAACAGGTCGTTCTGGGAGGAGTAGCGGATCGACGTCGAGAAACGGACGATTCACTGATACATCGGCCGCCGGTGACATCAGCCTACTTAATTACAACGGGTAATTGCGAGTAATTAGGAGCGATCAAGAAGCAAACAGTTAATTGCCCGCTGCTTCATAAAACACTACTCGATTGATCCCACCTCTTCGTTTCTCGTATATCGCCTAAGGCGATATTCGTAATTGAAAGAAACTCGAAAGGCGACCGAATGTTTTGAAAACTTTCGACTTTCGAACTGTTTTCTAGATGACAAGAGTGTTTTTTTTTTTTGACGAAACGATATTTCACCAAGTTCGATCCCTAACACGGGATGCTCTACGTCACCGGACAGATAACCGGCAGATAACACGCTTTCCTGTGTAATGTACTTTTAATTATTCTATTTACGCGCGTCAAACCATGCACTTCGTAGTTATTGTCCGTAACGTGTAATTTTATGTTGAAAAACACTGACGTGTCCACGTGATGATCACGCGCGCGTCGTAATTATCAGCGCACCTGTCGCGATAATTAGAAGCTTATTAGAGCCATAGTACTCGTTTCATCGCTTTCTTCTGTTTAACGGCATGTATCCTATCCGAGGACTTGCGTTTTTTTTGTCGAGGCCGGTAGATCGGTCCTGACACTCACGCTAATATCGTCGAGTCCTTCAGTCGCCGTTTGATTAATTTCGTTTCATCTGTCCTACGCACTTGTCGCGACTCAACGTTTCCATGCATTTACTCCTAATTCACATTCGGCAAACGCGAAGCAGATCGGAGCGATCGTCACGGCCACCGTAATTTTAAAATAGCTGCTCTCGGAGCGACGCAACTGTCAACAGAGTCAACTTCTCCGACCGACAATTATCCGATCGCACGTTTCACTGGCCAACTGTCACAGAGTTTACCGCGCTTATAGCTGTCCCGCGAGGCGCATCGAAAGAAGTCCCACCCCTGCGGCCACGTGCTGATAGGCCGGACAAATCGGCGCACGCAGCTGCAAGTTTAAACTCCCTTATCACTCTCTGGCCCACAAACACTATAGCTTTTCACCAACACGTTGTGAATGATCCTTGCGAAGGAGGCGTCGATCATTCGATCCCGTCTGATTCCTCTTCTGGCGATCAGCTCGAGCTTTCCGATCTCAAGTAAGATTCTTCCGCAATCGGCACTGCGGACGACGATCCCGATCCCACGCGGGTTCAGTGTCTCGGAGAAGGCGGTCGATTCACTCTTCTTCGTGTTCTTGCTCGGGCAGCGTGGTCGTGCACGTTGCGCGATTAGAGCTCGACGCGAAAACTCGGACCTGAACCCTGACGGTCCGCAGTCTGGCTGCGTAGTGGCCCCGGCGTACAACCGAGGGAAGAACAGCCCGCCGTGACGGCTCTCCCGCCTGGTGGATAGTCGTCGTAGAAGGGGTAATGGAGGCGGTACGATGGGCGGTACCGATGCGCGGAGGTGGTCCGCGAGTTACTCGCGAGATCCCGTTGTTATGATTGTTATGAGTGTCCGAGCTGCCTCCCGCGATGCACTTTGGGGGTGGTACAGCCGCGAGAGGTACCTCTGTCCGTCTCTGTTTTTCCACTGTGTACCCATCTCGCTCGCTCTGTAATATAACCACCACGAGCTCGAACGAGCTCGTAACCGTGATGCAAATCAGCCCGACGGGGCTGGTGAGTTCGCCGGCGGGGATGCCCGGGAGGAGCGATCGGCACCGAGGACTGATACGGACTCCGGAGAGTCTGCTCAGGGAGGAAAGAAGATGATCGGCACGTAGGTAGCGGTGTGATTTTAAGGACTAATCGGTGGAATTAAGAGATACTCCAGTATCAGTGCTGTCTGTTGGATTGTTGAGCGGTAAGAAAGTCGCTGGTAACATTGGAGAACGCTTCGTCAGCGACGTTATACGTTGTAAGAAAAAATTGAAAAAATAATGCGCTTTTGACTCTAAAAACTTATATTTTGTGATCGGTAATGTTTAATAAAAATAGAAGAGTTTTTATACGTAAACGTTCGCTAACCAGTCGTGGTACTATTTATAAGAAAAACTTAACGTACAAGTTATAATGTAGAATTTTTTCCTATTATGATTAAGGTATAAGAAAAACTCATCATTTATGTGTATAAACATAAATTATAAAGACATGAAACGCTTTTTAAGAATTACTATAACATTCCATTCCAAATACACGCAATAGTTTTGCAATTAGAACGTCTTCAATTAATGATCTTTTCTTTAATACTTCTATAAAATATTTTATATTTAAATAAAGCCTCTAGAAAAAAAGAAATATTTCTTTCACGTATTCACGTAGTGCTATAAGTCATTGAATTACAAGAAGGAAGATTTACGCGATTCGTTTCGTATTCATAGATTTCGCGACTATTTATTAAATAAATTTACTGTCTAGTTGCTGCCTTGAGTAAAAATTGCGCTAACTTGAATTAAATGCACATCGAAGATGATTGACGCATCTACTTTCTTTCTTCTTTCCCTTTGAGATATTGGATGTAATGGGCGCATAACCGTATTGATAACAATGTGATAACAAGTGCATTTTATTGTAATATTAATCTATAAATTTAATCTTTAGTCCTATCACGGAAATTAGTGTGATCTCGACGACGATGACGGCCATGTCACTTCAATCGTTGCTTAAGATGGATGAGGATACTCGTAGAATTTTGACAGAATCCTAACACATGATAGGTACGTATCGCGGAAAAATAGCAGTTTATTTCTACATCAATTCCTGTCACGTAATTACGAACTTTGGATTACTTTATATCAACCAAATAACTCTATCATTTAAATCATGCGGTTATTAACTTTTATAGATAATTACAAATGCGTCGGGGGACACGACATTCTTGCGCATTCAATCCTTTGATGTGGTGACTACAAGGTACCACGGCTATAAAATTTTAATGACGCTGGGTTAATATGAGATTTTTATATTAAGTATACTGTTTTCAGTAAGATTTATGCAGATAAAATGCAAGAAGTGCGTTTTAATGTTGCTTACGATTTAACTAAAAAATTACGTCTGCTGTATAAGTAATTTCCAAACAATGTATAAATGTCATTTTGACAACAATAATATTTTAATATCATATTAAGCTTTATTAAGCTTTTTTTATAGGCTTAGGTAAATTAAGTATATTGCAAAATTATGATTAAAAAATGTAATAGGTATGTTTGGAAGATTTATATTTTTAGTGACACATGAAAGGATTAGAATTATTTCTGCGCACTTAATTTCTGCATTATTTTTCACTAATTTCGATTTATTTCGTTTAATTCGTTCTATTTCGATATCGAATGTTATAAATTCTAGTTCCGTTCTTAATTCCAAATCAGAGCGAAATCACTTGACATGATTCGATTACAAATCCATTCCGACGCGTACAAAACTGTAGGCGTACGAAGTTACACGCTGCACGAGCTGGAAGGGTGCGTTTATTAAGATAGAATTTTACCCCTTTCCTGCCTACGTGCCGCCCTCGCCGAGGCCGACGCCACTGACACCGTCCCTCGGTGTTTTAATGCTCTCCCCTCAATTTCTCTGACGTCGACCCCGATCATATTCCGGCGTGATTCGATCCTTAGACACGATTCGAACGATGGTTTTATTTTTAAAAATCAGTTCATTTGTTCTTAAAATTTTTTCCGCAACTTCTATTACTTGTTTAAATAAATTATAATTTAATATAGTTATCTAATAGAGTTATTTAAAAATTGGTTGGTTCCTGTATCAATTACCAAGCAGAATTAATAATTATATTCTAAAAAGATCTAATCTAATGGCAAACTTTTCGTTCATTTGCTCAGTAAATTGCAAACCGCTAGATCAAAACATTAATCTATTTATATATCATGTTGCATAGTATGATTATATAGATATAGGTAAAGCGGTTAGCTTAAAATGAAACGTACTAGTTTGAAATGAAGCGTATTAATTTTGAGATTTGAATATTGTCAGAATAAATAATGCGAGTTATTTATATTCCTCTATAACTAATGCAATGAACAATCATGTTTGCTATTTTTGACAAAATCACTGTAAGATTAATAATAATGAATATAGCATTTGGAACATTGTATATCATTTTAAAATTGAGCATAGACAAATGCTAAACTTAGCGTATAGATTTAGCATAAATATTATAGATATATAGCCAAATGATAATCTTAAATAACTATGATTCTTAATTCTTTAATCTTCCTTTAATCTTTTCGATTTCAAGAAGCATTACTGAAAGGACTTTATAAGAACGAAACGATTAATATACGGATGTATCGAGTCATATTATCACTCAATGGGGGTCAATGAAATTCAACGCGTGTATCGCGCCCGTCCTTTTTCCTCAACGAGCGTGTACGTCGAGCATCGACGTAGAAGAAGGGAAAGTCTCTTACACGAAATATACGAGGAAATGAATGAATACAGCCATCCTTCTTCCACCCGAAGGTCCACGTGCTTTTCACATATAACTCGTCCCCGTGGAGGCAGGAGTGTAGCCAGCTGGTGGTTGAAGTTGTAGGAGTCGGCAGGATGTGGGTCTCTACTCTCTCGCCCTGTTCCTTCTATCCCGCTTTCCCGCTTTCCCGCGTCCCTCTCGCTCGCACCGCATCAGCGACACTCGTCCCACTTCCTGCGAACGTGCCTGTCCTTCTCCCGCCTTCCGACGGTCTCCCTCGCTCTTCCTCCACACGCCGCCGACTCATCCCCCGTGCTAGGGTGCTTCGTCTTTCTCCCCCGTCCCACCGGATCGATTAAAACTACAAAGTGTTGCCTCTCCATCCGTTGGTACGCTCATTCGTGGTCGACTACATTGCTCTGGCACTCTCCTGGCGGCACTGGGTTACCAACTCTTTCCCGGCTCTCTTTCTCTCTCTTTCTCTTTCTCTTTGTTCCTCCACTCGCGTGCTGTTCCGTCTTTTTCCTTTCAGCTCCACCGCCGTCGTCTCTTTTTTCGTCCTTTTATCGGAGGATCTCCGTATTCATGGGCGTTCGCTTCGCTTCCTGATAATCCCCGCGTAAAACTTCTCTGTCCCGTCGGGATTGCCCTCGCGCGCACCTACCTTTCCCCCTTTTGCTCGCGTGAGGGGACATCGGTCGTGCGCCACTTCTCACCTCCAAGTTTTCGTTTCACGAATATCAAACAAAAGATTTCTTTGCATTCATTTATTAAATTATTTTGGTGATTGACGATCAAAGATATCCTCGAAGCAAAGATATCCTAGAAACACAATTTGAACAGTAATTTCCTTGAATCAAATTCTTTCACTGGAAACTTCTGTTGCTTTACATATATCTTGTTTTATTTATGTGTTTTCTCAATCTTACATTTAATTATCTAAATATTTGCACGATTGTAAAATCATAATTTGTCGCAAATGGTAGCAATATCATGTTCATTTAATTAACGTACGTCACTAGCAGCGAAATAGATGTTCGCCAATCGATTTTCGGCCAAGTGCAACCACTCGCATTGAAATAAAACACGTACCTAGTCTCTGTAGTAGCAAGCCAGGAAGATTAGTCAGATCTTCCTCCCGGGTGAAAGGTAAAGCGCGATTATATCCCCAGGGCCCTGTCAGTATCCTTCCCGGAGCCTTGCTCGCTTTAAGTCGCAGCAACATGGCTAATAACAGAGCCAGTGAAGCCAAGCGGTCTTTACGACCATCTTCCCAGAAGTATAAACCCTGGACCCTCGCCACCATTCGTCCAGCTACGTCCCACCTCTCCCGGAGCATCGTACGGGGCCGCGAAATTTTGCAAGGGCTAATTAATGCGAAAGGC
Organism: Temnothorax curvispinosus; assembly: GCF_003070985.1. Lineage (NCBI taxonomy): Eukaryota > Metazoa > Arthropoda > Insecta > Hymenoptera > Formicidae > Temnothorax > Temnothorax curvispinosus. Next base: position 314,776 of record NW_020214466.1, read on the forward strand.
CCCGACAACAAAGTTGCTCGCGTGATCGCTCTCTTAAGAATCGCCGCCGCGCCGCGGCCCGACCGTGTAGGAAAACACGAAGAAACAACCGATCCGAGAGGAGAATGAAGACGAGTAAGAATAGAGGCGCCAGGATGAGTCGGAACGGACGAAATAATGACCCATGGCGACGATCAAGTTGAATGTTATGAATATTGTCACGAATATATATATATATAAGATCCTCGCATGTTCGACTTTCTTTATATGCGCAGCGGATGCAGTACGGGCCGCAAGACGAAGATGAAGCAGAAAAAAGAAGTATCCACGCTTCTGGCGGAAGAACTTCTTCTTCGCGTGACCACGTAATGAATGGCGGGAGATTATTCTCAAAATTGTTTTCTTATGTCGCCTCCAACTGCGCGAGAAGAAGCGTTAGCAGGTGTTCGACGAAGATAATGCTCGGAGATGAGCGCCGTGTACAAGGCAGGTATTTCGGACGGAGCTATCTAAAGGAACATTTCTTTGTGATCGTTTCCCCACTGACCGATAATTTCGCACCTCATTGTTGGATAATAACCGTATAGCAACATTGTGGTATCCTTTCGATACCCACTTCCGATCAAGAGACTTTTTCACACCGCAGCGGAAGATTTCACGAAGCACGAACTTCGTGGGACATCGTCGAAGTTGGGGTATTCCTTTTACATTTGCTGTGCTTCCTTTTTACGATGGTATTGAATTACCGGTCCCTCTCTCGGTGCCTCCAAAACATTTCGAATTTATGACTTATTCTTTATTTTTGAATATTCATGATGGCTGTCTTTTCTTCGACAGTTTTGCTGTCTGGTGCAAAGACAGTGCAAAAGTTTGTCAAAAATATTAAAAATTTGTAGACAAATTTTTCTGCAGCAATCTAGGCAACGGCTAGCATGCATTTGCTCTATTATAGTGTTATTACATTAAGACTTAATAATAATATAGTAATTTATATAACGCAGTAAGTTATAGGGATAAAAACGTGTATTACACTTGTAAATGATAAACAGGGTTACCCGCATCTCTCTCTTTGCAAGAAGAGACAAAGAACGTGATCTGAAGACGTCCGGTGTGATGCTTCACTGCGAAATTTTAAACTGATGTGGAATCTTTTTGTTCAACGGCTGAGTTTAGAGAAACAGATATTATCCTATTATTCTACACGTACAAAGCAGTTCAAATACCTAAATTTTATATAGCTTGAATTAATTTTAAGTTTATACATATAACACATTTACTTTGCGCAATTCTGTTTGACGGGTTTTTTACATATTAATTGGTCGCAGGCAAACTTATGCAATTAACGCACATCGATATAATTAGTCGAAAACTAAAGAAGTTAGTTTTAAAGAATTATTTAACTTTTAACTGATATTCTTCACAACTTTAACTACTATCACTTATAACAAATATTTTGTAGAATGTTTTGCGTAATTCGGCTCAGTTTCACCCGATTGCGTCATTGTTTTAAGCAGGTGTCAATTATTACCAGGCTTAATGCATTTATTTCACGCAATATTTGGTTGACGGCCCGCGTTAATTTTGTCCTCGTTCAATCGACATTCGGGCGCTCTTAAAGATGTTCATTCCATTATTCATCCCTATTCTCGTTATTTTCAGTGATCCCAATGCTTATGCTACATAGCGTGCGACCGACCGGTCAATACTTGCTAGACTCGGTTGAAGACGAGTCAGCTCGTACCTTCGCACCGCTTCCGGACAATATTTAACCGCGCTTCCCTCCCCGGTAGCTTCGATCATTAAACGTGCGTATATAGCCTCATAATATTGCAATCCGCGGCCATAATTTACGTCGTTTTATAGTTCAAACTGCAACCTACGTAGGCAGCGGCGCTCAAACCTTTATAGAACGTGCTATTCTCGTTCAAGTTGTACTGGGTGCTCATAAAGTTTGCCGACTGTTTCCTCCGACGCCAATGCCGACGCATGCTAAACTCATAAGAGAGTATTTAATTCCACGCCGTTATCACCACAGGTTTAATTAAAGAACGCGGAACTAAATTTTTTAAAGCAAGAAGAATCGACCTTCTAATCTATAATTTGTGCGATGTTGTAGAACTTGTAAATATTTGTTTATAGGAATTCAATACAAAATAAAAGTGATAGCTGTTTATTTTAGTAAACGTACGTTTTGTTCAATCCATTGATGGTACTAATGAAACTATGTCTTGAGAGAGAGAGAGAGAGGGGGGGGAGAGAAGCAGAGAGAATTATTGGACGAGATGATTGTAACAAAGTTTCCACGATACAAAAGTATATTCAGTTTGACAGTTCACAGGCACGTTGTGAAACTTTCATTGTTTCCTCTCACAAGGAACGGAACTCATTCACGCACAGGAGTGAAAGAGCTTTCAGGAACACCAGTTATATTCGCGAGGGCTTATACGAGTGCAAGTGCCGGTGCCTCGAGAATTGAGATATACTGTTTTATAGGGAATCATCTGAACGCGGGGGGGCTCTTTTATGAAGTTACCACGAAGGAGCGGTTGCTTGGAAAGTGGTTACTTTGAGCGGCGGGTATCTACTTTGCCAGTACGACCGTTCGCTCCGGGGACGAGTAAGCTATTACTGAAATTACTGACGATCCGACGCTCGCAAATCAAAATTCGCGCTTTCTTTGTCGAGATGGAGATGCGCGAGTCGAGCGGCATTGTTAGAATTTATTGCCAGCTAAATGCCGCGATTTCGCAAAAGAAACGCAACGCGGGAACAGCATCGCCGGCTGCATCTCGTACCTCGTACCTGAGAGAAGTGTCGGTATGCCTAAATACCATAAACATGTACAGTGGTAATTAGAGAAAGCGACGGGATGATTATTGCGCCGATTAAGCCGCGTTTCTTCAAAGTTCTCGGATGCGTTCTGAATACTTCGCGGTAATGCTAACGGAACAATTTCTTATCATACTTATCATACTTAGAGTGTATTTCAACTATAACCATTGCACATTTTGAAACTTTGATGTGGTAACCACTGTATGTGTGTTCATTCTTTTATAAACTATCTTGGTCACTTTCCAATATAAATTTTTCAAGCGCTAAACTAGAGGTAAAAATGAGGATATACACTTCAGATCATCGAGTTCTATAAAAAGATCTTGCATCACTTTTGTCACTTCTTTAGCAATCTTAAATGTGTGACAAATAAAGACAAAATAAAAATACACGTTAAACCTGTTATATACAAACGTGTTAAATTTAATGAAGCTTATTTTCTAAAGTACCTGCGTTTTTATATTTATTATTTTGCGTGTTATCTTAAACAATCTTATGCTTGTATTAATTACAACATGCGAAAAGTGCGGTGTACTCGGAGTAATGAGAACATCTATACGAGGGGCGCGGTGATTTCGCGGGCCTACAGGCCGATATGCGGCGCACGTTTTGACGAAGGTCGAGCAACCCGTACTTGTCTTTATGCGTTTCGCTGCCTATACGGTTGGAGCGGACCAAAATGTCGTAATTTCGCTTCGAGCTCAGTTTTACTCGGACACCCGCCGGTATCGCCGTGTAACGGAGGAGGCGAACGTCAGTTTCAGGGATTTCGTTCGGAGGCCACGAACGGAGAACGCCTGACCTAATTTACATACATATAAAGCGCATTCGATGTGTTTTAGGGGCCGTAAATCGACGCAGCTACGCGAATCGTTAAACCCTTCCTTGCCGCAACACCCCGGCGATACGTGCGGGAGAGAATCCCGTAGATACCGTATACGTTGATATAATGTTACATTGACGCGACGATTACACGGAAGCGCCGTCCTTCTCCGGCTTATCACGCGCATCGTCGTGCGTGTTCTACATATGAACGTACATATATGTACATGTATACATATATATCCACACAGTATGCGTATAGACGTGAAAAGCAAGTGAATTGATCTAATCCGGTGTAAAATGTATGATGGAGGATTTGGTGCGACATCGCGAAAAATGTCCATTTTTCTCAAACTTAGCCGGTACACCGCGCACGCAATGCGGCGATAAGCCGAAAGATAGAAAGACCGCGGTCGCGATTGCACTCGGTGCGATTCAACGTCGTAAAATTCGCACGGAAAACCTTTGTTCCTCCGGGAACTTCGAAAACAGAGAAGCTCCCCTACCTCGCGCCGAGTTTGCCGGCGGCACAGGTACAGCGTGCCGCGCTCGCGATTTTTCTAATTATAGACGATTAATTTTTACGAGCACCACCGTAAAGCATGACAGACAGGTGTTTCTCTGAGGGAGGGAGGAGGAAGAGCCTAAGAAGAGAATATTCGGAGCAGCACACGTCCGTGGTCTTACGCGCGCGGTGCGCAGTAGAGGAACGCTGTTGTTGCTGGTCGCTGTTTCTGGTAGTGGTAACGCTGGTAACGGCGATGGCATCGTCGGTGACGGGCCCCTCATTGGTGGTGGTGCCGATAAAGTTAAAGCCACTGGCGAACGATGCAGGGGCCGCGTAATGACAACGCAGCGCGTCGTAAACGCGTTTATGTCCAGAGTTGCATTATAGTAATATCTGCCAGCACCCAGCGGATATTCAGTGCCTCTTCGGCAGCGTTACCATGCTCAACCGTTTCGCGATCGTTTTTCTTTTCGTTTCTTGCTGAGCTTCGTATCAGTTTTGGTCCCCGTTTTATTATTCGCGTTAACCGATTCTACTATTTGATCAATTAAAAGTTCTCTTCTTTTATATTAAGAAAAGTTATTGGACGTAACTCTCGAGTTTTTAATATTAAGACGTCGAAAAGGAGGCGAGAAGAGGATATAAAGTATCATGTTTATTGGCCTACGTGGATTGTACTATAACTGCCAAATACGATCTGCCATATATAGTAATTATTATCTAAGCTCTAAGTTTCATTTTGATACACACAATCGGTTGTATGTAAATCACGCACAAAGTTCGCTAAAAGTCATAAATTTCGATGTTAATAGTTCGATTAATTTGAAGATGTACCTCAGATATGCCAGAAGATGATTTGCCCTTTTTTAGAATCTTGTAATAATATCTACATACCGCTAACGCGTAGAGACATCGACGAGTGGCGACTCTTTACTGCCGCGCTTCTCACTTTTTCCGTAATCTCCGAACTAAAATTTTTCCTCAGCGAACTCCTCGTTCTCCGCCAGTATCAGGAGGTTGTTTCCACTTCGCGTCCACCCCTCCTCGATTCCTCTGATGTTCTCCTTTTCGTCTTGGAGCGGTGGACACCGTCGTCCCGCTACCTCTCGGCTGTTATAGTCTCGAGAGACTTATTTTCTCACAGCAACGCTGAGAGAATACTTCCGCGGAAATATCAACACGCGTAACCGATCGGTTTCCATTGCGAAACGCAAATAATCCGAGAGCACATTTTTAGAACGGCAGTGAGTACCCCGGATATTACATGAGGCGATAAAGAGATAACATCGAGAGGGAACCGCTTGGACGGTATAAAGGCGGCATGGAGGGTGCTCGATGGCTGACGAGGAAGAAGGGGATAGAGGGAGGAAACGGAGGAGCCGAGCCGAGGGTGAAGGAGGAGGAGAAACGACGAGATGGCAGAGTTGTAAAGTCCTGCGCGTGACACTGGGTTATGTTATGTTCCCCGCGTTTGTGTTGGCGATCCCACGGATGGTGGCCTCGTGGACGCTATAGTTTATTCGTAGGTATACATGGTTAGGTGGCACGCGGTATTGCTCATACACTGCGTTTATGGCGCATAACCGAGGTGGCCGCTCGCACAGATTATTTTGGCTTGATCAATTTGATAACTCCGTATAGTTACGCTTGCCTTACTGATTACGCACGCGCGCGCGCACCCCTCTGGAAGGGATAATATTTATTACGGCCGATGCGTATAAAGTTTCCCGAAAGTAATACTTTGTGTTTTAATTTAAGAAGCGAAGATACTATTGATACGACATTGCATCACTACTTTATTCTTGTCTATCTTTATCACGCATTTTTTGCGGCAAATACCCTCATGCAAAACAATCTATTTTGCACAGAACAAGTTTTTATATAAAATGCACGTGTGAAATGCAAAAAGAGTTGTGCTTCTTTTTGACGTATCATAAAAAACTCGCTGCGGCAGGTGTGCCATCAGGCTGGTCGCAGCCCTTTCCCTTCCGCTTAGTCCGAATTCTTCGCATTTCGAATGGTCCCGCTAATTGGGTCGTAATATTAGGACAAACACGTATTCGACGCCGGTCGGTCGTTGTCGATCGCTATCTACGATGTCGTGTTTGCACGCGCATTGATAGCGAGGTCCATTCTCGCATCGTCGCGTCGCTCGCGCGTAGTTTTTTGCGAAACCTTCGATGGGTGTATATGTCCGAAAAGACAGTAAAGTTAAAAGGGGCCAGGCCTCGAATGAGCGACGCGTCGAATAATTATGCGCCCTCCCTCGTTTCGGAAGACCGTTCAGGCTTTTTTACGAGGGATAAAGTCAGCCCTACGAGGTCATAACTTAAGCACGAATACGGACTATCTGTTACGACTTGATGGCTCTCAAGATGCAAGCTTTAACCTTCCCGGGTGGATATTGGCATAAATTAGGTTAACCGCGTGCGGCATACTTCTTCCGGGAAGCCGCCATAAGCGTAGACGTTCACCTTGTTGCATTTTTCATGGGCCAACGATGTGATTAAGGTGTTGACTCGAGAAGGTGAGATTCTCAATTCGTCCGAACCGTTTTTTACGTTCGACGTGGCGATATTTTTTCTCTCGAAAATGAACGTTTCTATTCTGAACTAATGTTTAGACGTTCCTAGCTCAAAAACGATATCGATCGGATAGATAACGATAGTAAAAAAAAATAAACCACGTAACTTACGCGCAAATGGATGGCAAAGAAAAATGTTCGGACCATGTTTCATCTCGCGCACACGTTTATCGTCCGCGCACTGTAAAATTTACACCGTCTCACTTCCGAAACGAGTGGCCCGACAGTCGCATAAACGCGCGCAACATTTTATTTTATAACCCGCGGTCCCTTGGCTCCGAGCCGGCAAATAGTAAAATATTAGTTATTGCTGATTTTGCGAGCGCCTAATAAAATTCTTCGTGAAATAAAATCGCGACTCGACTGGCCCGGTCGAACCCGATCCACACGGCACGGTTCACAGTTAATAAATTTTTCTTCCGCAGTTTTGAGCATTTGCACAAAATTTGTCGCGCGCGCGTTTACGATATATCGGCAATGCGGCATTATTTTTCGCGTAATTTTATTAGCCCCGTAACAGATATATGAGTAATATAAAAGATTATAAGCAACTAGAGGGAGTCTGGATCTACTACGATTTTTACTGCGGTCCCATTTATTTTTCGAACTGACGTCGTTCTGATAGAGCATTTTACTCTCGCAGATCTAACCGACTCGAGAGAAGAGATTAAGCACGGTAATAACATCAGCCTAGGACTCGAAATTTCGAGTGTGTTCATGCTTAAATACATTTGTTAAAATGTATCCAAGATAACCTGATTTGAAAATGGAGGGGAAAAGTTATTCGGGGACCGGGGTCATCGAGAAAATTAGACAGTTGCGGATAATAAGCCGACGATTATATCCTCGTCCAATTAAAGTCACTTAAGGAATATTCTCTTAATAACGTGCAACGATTAAATAGATGTATGTATCCAACGTGGCATTGGTAATGCTTACAACCAGATCTAATTCCATCAATTAAACGTTTCGCTGATAATCATGCCCGTTTTACGTAATAGCTTTAAGACGCGCCAATGCAACTTCGGCGTGCGTCTTCGCGTGGCATTGGCCACATGTGCTTCAGGCGGACGCGGGGGGGGGGGGAAGCGAGAAGATATAACAATATATATCGTATTACGTTAATAAACTATTCCTATTCCCGTAGAAAATATGTCACCGCCTAAGGGCAGGTGTTGCGAGTGCTCCGCGAAAATTTTCGAAAATACACGCATTTATATCTCGAGCCATATTTTTTTGGCGCGTTTACGCCCGCTACGGGCGGGGTGGCGCATATTTATTTTTCGAATCTATCGTTTTACCGTAGCACGCGAAAAAGCTCGTGGAACATTTTCGGTGCCGGCCTTTCAGTGCTCCGCCGCGACGACCTAGGGAAGCATTTCATTGCGTTCGATACGATGGTAAAAAACGCCCAGGGATCGGACAGTAAAAAATGTAACTGGTAATTTAGTTAGCCGTTGCGAACTGGACGGCGCTGGGGCGCCCGGGTGTTGGTGGACAGTAATAGGGCGTATCTCGTATCTGTCCGGAGCTGACGGGTTTTTATGGGTTTGCGATGCGCGGATTCATCATTCGATATATTACAGCGAGAGCAGCCCACCACCTCCGATGTCACCGCGTTAACCTAACGACCCTTCAAGGCAGAATTTTAGGATTCGCCCGGCCGCGCGAGCGTCGAGTCGTTTTGTCGGCAACGGGGAATTTTTTTTTCGAAAATGGCGTGCGCCGCTAACGGCGCGCGAGTATCGCGTGCATCGCCCTCGGTTCCCTTCGTTACAATCATCCGCGTTTTGCGAGCGACGATTAATCCGCGACACATACCTACGTCTTTTCGTAACAAAACAAAAAAATAATAATTCGCCTAATTTTAACAGCTCCGAATTCTGTTGTCCGCCGCGTGCAACGATTACGCTCGAGAAATTACGGCGTTTAAGGAATTACACCGCTTTTTGAAATAAAACTGAAAACACGTTTGATACATAGCCCTTGATGTTTCTTGAATATCAGTGTGCAGCAATGACGCCCGTTGAAATTCGAGGCGTCAAAGTAGTCACGCGTGACGCGCCAAAAATTTACAAAAATTGTCAGCGCCGTTCGGCTGTGCGCACGAAAAAATTTCAAGACAAATTTCCACTAAATACTCGTCGCTGCTATAGCTTCCAGTTTCCGATGCGGAACAATTTTTACGCGTATATATATCGTGAAACGGGAATAACGGAGTGGGAAACGTCCTCCGCCGTTTCTTGCGCTATGCTACGTTTTAGAATTCGCGACTAATGATCACTCCGACGTGGATACATTTTTTTCCCCAACAAGTACGGTGCAACAGAAAAAAATATTTGATCATCCCCGAGCACCGGGAGTGCACTCGATATCCAATTCAGTTGATATTCAAGTGCTGCGCGTGTTTCCACATTTTGATTTCTGTGTAACAGAGTACCTACGTACGCCTATATTTATTGTCTGCAAAGACAACAAATATTTTTTTCGAAATCGCCCCGTTCGTATCCAGAAAAAATCTATCAACGGCCATCACTTCTGCCGCCCACTCCTCCCCACTCTTCTATCTCGCGCATCGCCTCTTCCGTCAAACGCCGTCGACATAATCGACGTGAATCGCAATGAAAAATTTTTTTTCCCTGTGGATGGTCTCGATCGCGTCCCCGATCGTCCGATCTTCGGTTGGATAATTGTCGCTCTCTACCGACGACGCAAGACACGCGACGACACACCGTGCCAAAGTTTCCTCGTAACGGTCTATAGGGGTGAAAAAGGGCCGCGAAGGGCCACATGGAAATCCGATGCGCCGGAGCATCGACGATGCGATTCAGATGCAGGCGGGCGGGCAGGCAGGCAACCGAGTAGGTAGGAGAGATCTACTCTCCTGCTCCGTTTCTCCCCATCTTTCTCTCTCTTTTCCGTTCTACCTCTCTCCCTCGTCCCCTGCCGTCGCTCGCCGTCTCGCTCTTCCCGTCTCGTCACCCTCATCCCCCGCTTGTACCGCTCTTACACGCGCGTGTGCTCGGACGGACGCGAAAGTGTGCCAAAAACTCTTTTGTAGCGATCGGAAAGAATGGAGGCATTGTTTGCTCACTTGTGAATCGGCTCTAATGGCAAAAGTATGTGAAATGATTGTGAATCGAGATTACATACGCGAAAACAACGCCGGCCATCCTCCGCGCGCCTCACACCGCGCGCGCACGTCTCCTCCGCGCGCGCGGCGGAGGTATATGCGCGCCACGCGCGCGTACTTGGGTATACGCGTGTATGCGTGTGTATATGCGCCGTACGTGTGTGTATGCGGGCGCGATGCTTTCACGCACGTGTGTGGAAAAAAAGCGGCCTGGCGCGCGGGCTGGTGGGCGCGGGCGGGAGGACGTAGATATTTTTTTACGCGCAACGAGAGAGTGCAGGGAGAGACATGCATTCGACTGGCCGGGGGTAGGTAGGGGGCGACGGCGGGAGACCGTGGGACGAGAGGATGAGAGGTGAGGGCGACGTTCGGGGGCGTGGAGGAGGTGGCAGAGGGTGGCGCGGGTGGTCCACCCTTTGCCGTCGATTTTTCGGGGCTTTTTTTTACGGGCGACGGCCCTCGCTTGCCTGGATGAACGAACACGGGGAGGAACATCAATAATCTACAATCAAACTGCAGATAAAGCTACGATCGCCCTTTTGTGAATGTTTCAATAAGAATCGACGTGACGGACAACTTCCTGCCGATGGACGCGCTCTTATGCGCTACGCGTCACCTTACACAGAACGGTCCTGTCAACCCTTGCGGTATAAGCGGCCCTCCACAAAATTAAATATAGAAAAACAAATCGCGAAAAGTAGCGCGCGCGGTGCGTAGACGCGCGCGCAACGTCAACGATATTTATTACGGCGCGTTACGTAATTACGCCATAAATACGCGTTCATTTGAAAGCGCGAAAAATTGTTCATTACGCGATGCGCGTTACTGTTGACGCAATAAAAATTACATTACTTGTGTATCTCGTACATTTGTCCGGGCGCGCACTTTTTCGCGACCCCCTCTCGTTTTTGCGAGAGGCACCGACTTTTTTTTTTGTACATCGCCCCTCACGTTACACCGGTTCCATTCGTTCGCACGGAAGTCGGCCGTCTAAATTGCGAGTTTCGTGATAATTATGCGCCACGCGGCAATCCCGGCGCGACGCGCGCGAATATATTCCCGGAGCTGAGGAGCAGGTGAGCGCGCGATCGCCCCGGTGCCGCTGCCGGTTCGTTTGCCGTACGAGCTCGATCGAAAATAATGCGACCCGATAATTGGCAGCGAGCAATCGATATTCGATTCGTAAGCACGGTCAATAAGATTCCCGGTGTTCTTCTCATTACACGCCAGCGTTCGCCGCGCGGCCGGCGCGGCTGCCTCTTCACGGCGTGCATGGCGTGGCGAATCCGTTCGGCGGCGTATTGGCACGTTAATGTTAAACCTTCTTATTGTAAATACGCGTTGCTTATTCAGGGGCGACCGTATTTACGAGGAAGAAATTAATAGAAATAAGAGCCACACGTGTTTCATGGGTCAGTGCTTTTCCTTTGCAAAGGGAGCAAAAAAAGATTGCCACGGAAGTCGTATAATATTTCTTTATTTAAATCAAACCCGGGGTATTAATATTGAACCGTCTCCGTTGAGATTCTACTGTTCTCCGAATAATAAAACGTCATTGACGAATAAAATGTCTCAATTACATGCTCATTAAAAATCTGTGTACACACCAATTATAGTATATATAATATATAAATATAATTATAAATTTCATCGCGATTACGTGAGCCGCTCTCTTTTTTTTCTTTTCGCGAATCTTGTTTAGTTATCCGCGAAATCGCTGATCGATTCATTTACGCGCGTAAATGAATGATAGATATACAAAGATAAATCCGACAATGCATAATCAATTCGACACGGCGGAGACGGTGAACACGTGAGCTTGACTGACGCGAAGAAACATAACAAGTCGCCTTACGAGTCATCACTGTCCCCTTAGTTATACGACTGTGTGACTATAAAGTCGTGCAACAAAGTACCAGGAGTCCCGTCGCTTTCGCGCTCACGAGGAGCTCGCGAAACACGCGAGAAACCGACGAATAGGCGGGACCCGACTGCACGCTGCGACCGTTAAGTACAAGGATATCACTACTAAAATCGGCCGTAAAACAGATATACCCTGGCCTGGTGGTGCTACAAACTAAATTTACATTTCGATATACGGCTCGATAAAAATGTCACATCTCCTACTGTGGTTCGTAACCGAACTGTCGCGGAGGTTGCATAGGGGCACGAACGAGCTCGGAATTTCCTCTCTATGTAACATGAATCTTGAAGATATTTTACGGCGCGCTCTTCAGCTATGATTCTCATGATAAATCTACATTAGGTTTATGCCGAGAACAGAGACTTTGCTCCCCTCAAATTGTAGTTAAAGTCGAGTAATATACGTTGGGCATATTATACGCGTTGTAACATATGTATCTATTTTTAACAACTTTTGTGCCGTTAAAAAGCAACACGGGTGTGCTAATAAATTATATCACGTCATTCCATTATTAGTGGATAATGCTGCTTAATGACACGCATTCTAGATTCAAAAAGGGTCCGATTATAAGGACGATAGTCTCCCGTTTTCTCTGTATTCTCCACGCGAATCGGAATTTGCAAAGCGTCGACTCCGCAATCTTGAAAGTTTCAGATCCTTTTACTCCCCTCCCCCCTCCTCCTCCCTCCCTCCCTCATCCCATCCCCGTCTTCGGTTCATTCGAGTCCGTTTTGCCGCCCTTCGAGGCCGGGCTCTTCGCAAATAATGTATAGGAATTGCGAGGCTCATCTACATAAGTAATACCGCGTTAAGGAAAGCACCAAAGGCGCCGGGGGTAAAAGGTGGAAGAGGTTCGAGGGAAGCAATGCGCGGGGTGGAGCAAGGGGGCGACGGTGAGAACGGTACGTACGGCTTGAAACGAAGAAGAAGAGGAGGAAGAAAGAGGAGGACGGGCACCGAGAGAGCGGGCAAAGGGTTCCTCGCATTAATTGTGCCGAGAAGAGATAAGGAACACAATGTTTGTTAACTTCCACGAGATGTATAAGACGACTAAAGCGATCCGCTTTGTGGCGGCTCGTTTTCCCTCGGCGGGGAGAAACAAAGGATGGATTAACGGTCGATCGATAATTATTATGCGAATTTGTTGCACGCGTCTCATTGAACAGGCTTGGGCAGGCATTAACCATTTTACGAGCTTGATACGAGAAGGGTGGTATTATAGAATTAAGAAAAAGACAGCGAAAATATGTTGTAGCTAATTTTTCCAAAATTATTTCTTGTTGCGAAAATGAGAAAAGAGTTATCTTTGGTCTTTTTTAGTACACACGCCATACGGTACACGATTAATAATAAAGTAATAATATATTCATTTAAAATTTAATAGAAAATTATTTCAACATTATGGTAATCATTCTCTGCGTAACTAGACCTTTTTGCAATAATTGCAAAAAAGGAATAATTGCATTAATGATCCGTCCAGCTACGGTTCCGCCGTAAAATCGCGTGAAATTGGCCAGGCCGCGACAAAGGAACTCATTGTAAAATCGTCAATCATCCAGTGAATCATCGCTCTCCTTCTGCTGTCACGCCGTTAACCGGGCGATGACGATGCCGCGAGTTAAGGGGTTGGGATAGAAGGTGGTCCAACGTGAAGCCGCGGGGGTTATGGGGGTTACGAGAGACGGCAAGCCAAGAGCCGAGCGGAATGGAGAAAAGATATAGAGAAGGAGAGTCGGTACCCCCTATTTATATTCCGGCTAACCCTCCTCATCAACGGCGTTCATCTTTCCTATTAAAGTAGTAATTTAGCAGGAAATTAAGCCACGCACTCGCTTCTCGCGGCATGGCACTTGCTCCACTCTCTGTGGCATCCGTCTCTCCCTTTCCCCATCTTCTGTCTTTGTTCGTTCTATCATCGATTCTCTCCGTCTGCCCTCTTCGTCTTGCCTGTACGACGCTTGCTCCGTTTTGCTTGATCGAGGCCTCTTCTCGTCTATTTTCTCTTTTCATCGCAGCCTCTTAGTCGCATTTTCTCTCCTCTTTTCTTATTCGCTTCTCTCTATAGCTGTCCCTCCCTCGCTCCTTCATACGCTTTTCTTTGTCTCGCATTCTATTTCAACTCGTTCCGAGCGCGGAAGGAGGAAGGAGTATCTCATTGTCCCGTGCTTTTTGTCTCATAAATTAACACTTTTCTCATTAGTCGTTAATATTTGACAACCGAGGAATTATGGTCTCGGCGTAAATGGTAAAATGCGAGTAGTAAGTATGCGAACTTGCGAAAGAGTTCGCATTATGATTAGATGCACGCTATAGTTGCACATTATAGTTCTGGTAGATAATTATGGGTTGTTGGATTGCGAGGCCCGTGATGAGAACATTTCATTGTCGATCTTACTCTTCGGCGACTGATTGACGGCTGTTTCTTAGAGCAAACTTAGTTGATGGAAGCAAAGAGATTGACAGCAACGAAGTTGAGAGAATATTACAAAAACTTTAATAAAATTTGAAAAAAAAACGACGAACATGTATGAGAAAAATTGTTTTAACATATATTATATTCTTCGCTAGGCCTAAATATAAAATGTCTAAGTTTACTCTAGTACCATTTACAAACATACACACAAAAGATTTTATTATTATCTTACGTCAAGAGAGAAAAGTTCTTTATAAATCTTGTCGATCTAACGCACGTAAAAAAAAAAATCAGAGCTATTCGTAGAGGTGCTTAATCGCGAACTAAAAGTATCGCAGTGTGCGATTGTTTGTGATGGTCGAGAGAGAATAAACGGCGGACGGCTCGCGACCGTCGGCAAAGAATATTTTAATTGCCGCTCGACTCGTGAATTTCGTGCTCATATTCGGCGTTCGACTGATTTAAGCCGTACAGCCGAGGGGTTGCTAGCATTCAGTGAGACAAAGAACAAAAGCGCGAATAGGGGTAGCCGATGGTTTGGGAACTCGGGTGGATGCACAGGGTGGGTTGATCCTCGTATGAAGGGCTGTCAAAAACCTAATGAGAGGTGTGACTGCACATGTTCGCAAGTCTCTCTCGCGATTACTCAGATTTTTGAACGAAATTAAAATTCAAAGATGTGATTCACTGTACGCGCAAATGGAAAAAGAGAGCTCGACGGATGGCAAAGTGCTTTCTCAAGCGTGAAGTTTATATAGAAAAAAGATATCATTTCTTGGGCGAAAAAAAGAGCAAACTCAATATAACACAAAAAGAAAATAAAAAGTTAAACGTATTTAAATCTTTAAACGCAATTTGCTGTAAAAAAATTACGTAATTGTACGTTATATAAATCGTCTTTTAAAGAAACGTCTCGTTGGATCGAAACATTACTGATATAAATAAATTGGCAATTTACTGACCAATATGCGACATTCTTCCCACAACTCTCTCTTCTGAACGATTAGACGGTCAATATATATTAAAAGAATTAAATAAAGCAAACATATGGAATACACTTTTTTTCGTATACAAGCCATTTTTATTGAAAGTCTGCGTCCACTTGAATAAGATTCGGTTCAGTGGAGTTCTGCATGTACCACGGATTTGTTTTATATTAACACACAATATCAGGATTTGGTGTGCTGAACATTCATTCTTAGCTATCAGTCGGTAAAATAAATTGTCATGGACTATACGTATTTTGAATTATATTCTACCAGAATAGGTAACACACATAACAGACAATATATATATATCTATTCTTGACATTTTTATATGTAAAGGGGAAACGAAGCTCTGTGAGCTATTGGCAAGCTCTTCAAACGTGTCGTGTGTCATTGTACTCATAGTTATTACGAATGCTAAATACAAATACCGTAAATTCTCGATACATTTCATCTTTTCGTTTTTTAATATTATATTTATCCTATTTTTCTTAATAATGCTCATTAAGAAATAAGTAAATAAATAATTTTCATATTTGTATGTATTGTTATCCTCTTACACTCATTCCTATATAGCGCAAAGAAAACAGCATGTTCCTTCCAAGTTAAACTATGTTACGTACGCACCTGTCCGATCTTTCTCTGTCAAGTACAGAAAGCATATTGCGAAAGGTATCATGAACGCGTTGTCGCGCTGCTCGACTCGTTCGGCGAAGCCACGAAAAAGTTTCACACGGCAGTCAGTCATAGTCGAGCGAGCATGCTCTGCGAATCGCCAGTCTCTCTCGCTGTCGGATTCACGAATTCGCGGCACCCATTTTAAATCACAGCACGCCACGCGCGCTATGGGGTGTAGACAGAGCGGAGAGACAGAGAGGGAAGCGAAGGAAGGCGAGGCGAAGGGGTCTCCCCATAAAACAATGCTCCCACATCTGTCAGCCTCTTCTACTTCCTCTCCCCTGGTAGGCCGCCCCTTCAAGCCCCTAATTATACCACCCCCTTACTCCCGAACCGCCATCGCGTATACGGCTGTATTATGCGTCCGGACCACTTGGGCACGCACGGGGCGAAGGGGAGATGCCCTTGTAAAACGACAGTGAACAACGGTCAAGACGCGAGCGTAAACTTTTTTCCGTGACATCTGCAACCCCCGGT
Source organism: Temnothorax curvispinosus (assembly GCF_003070985.1). NCBI lineage: Eukaryota > Metazoa > Arthropoda > Insecta > Hymenoptera > Formicidae > Temnothorax > Temnothorax curvispinosus. Next base: position 331,112 of record NW_020214466.1, read on the forward strand.
TGAAGGGGCAGGAAAAGGAGAAAGGGTCGGCAAGTAAAGTCGAGACGCTCTCGAGACACCGCCGACGCTCGTGACGGTCTACCGAAAATTGGAGAAATGCCGACTAATATGGAGGCGTATATGTGTATTTTTTTTTTTCAAAGCACTAATATGGAGGCGTATATATATGTATATATATATATATATTTTTTTTTTTCAAAGCACGGCAATACAATACAATCTGATATTGATTTCGTATTTTTATATTTTTTAATGCGGCGCTGCTGCCGACAATTTCTGCCATCGCCGTTGGTTAAAGAGGCATCCATGCGAAAAATGAATTTTACTAAATAATTTTTCGAACGTATGTTTAATTAATTCACTATTTACGACTGGGCACTAAAAGATACAAAATAATAGAATAATTTTTTTTTATTTTTTTATTATATCATGTCATATCTCGGATATGTATCGACGCGTGAGAATGTTTCGAGCGCGCAGAAACCTTGATAAAATAAGTATAATGATTCCGGCGGCAGAAATATTGCGAATTCATCGTTTATAGTAGACGCCTCTCGAACAAGACGGCGAGGCTTAGACGCGGAATTACAAATCGATCGAATCGAAGGGGTTCCCTGAGCGCTGCGCACAGAAATTAACATCGTGTTTTTAATGCTGGGGATAATTGTAAGGGTGGAATTATACGAGGGCTGCGCCGGCGGCGGGGCTCCCTACGTTGTCACAGCGGCTCTCACCCTAACTTCGGAACGATGACGAATGAGACTTTGTCTCATAAACGAAAAACGAATGCTAATGTTAAAGAGAATTATAATTTGCATTTAAAACATATTCAGCCACTCGCTCGAGGCCTTCAGTTCGTATTCACGAAACTAGAAAAAAACTGTCTTTAAATTGAAACCTCGGATCGCAAAATACTAGAGAAATATTTAATCGTTTTGAGATATACGAGATTTTGAGATATGTATATGATTGCTAATATTCGATACAATGACACGTAATAATTTCGTTTGCAGACTCTAGTCGAAAAACAGTGTCTTCGTTAGCACGAAGCACCACTGGTGCGTTCTAAGGTGACTCACGACCACTCAGCGGTTCAACTGCGCGTGAACCCTCGATTCGACAACTCAGCCGTGCTCGTTACGTGTACCGCGAAAATCAGTTCCAGTATCCTAAACTGGGTCTATGAATACATCGATGCTCGATATGATTAATTTGGTAACGTTCTCAAACTCTTAATACTTAAGAGAGAAGGTAATGAGCGCATAATATATCTCCTATGTACAACAACATTAGTAATTGACATATTTCATTATAAGATAATTAAGTAAAAGCAATTCAATGAAGAAGCATGCAGTTACACAAAGTTCGCGGCAAAATTTATTTCTCATTAGCAATTATGCGCTTGTTCTCCTGTCAAATTACTTATTAGTGAGAATAATAACCTTAATTTTTACACGAAGTATTGGAATATAAAATTAATGCGCTACTCCCGAGATATAAACGACTGTAGGCTCATCTGTGCGCGTCAATTCGTTTATGTGTTCGTTAAATTTCGCTCGCAAACTCCGCAGTTGATCCGCGAGCTTGGATACCATTTTAAACCAGCCCGAAATCAAACAAGCGAAAAACACCCGGTGCTATATGTGACTAAATTCGTAATAATGACAAACGGTGTCTAAAATGTATCCGAGTATGTTTGCATGTAGCGGGAAGCGCCGCTGCAGTCGATGTAAGCCGCGCCGCACTCGTACATTCGTTAGGTTGCGGGTTTCAGATTAAGGGGTATGGCCGTAGAGAGAGAGAGAGGGGGGTAACGGACAGGAGGGAGAGGGAGGGGCTAGTAAATGTAAAAATATTGCTGAATCGGTGCAGATAACGGTTTCATATGTGGGCTCTCCCTTTCTCTCTCCTTCTCTCACTTCCTCTCGCCGTTTTTCCCCTCCCGGTCCCTTCCCCCGCGAGCGACCCTCACTGATACGGTGCGGGACTTGCTTTGAAAAAAATGTATCTCGACTCCGGGCGTAGTGATACGAAAACGTTTTGCATTTCAGCGAGCACGATGGCGAGCGCTGCTCGTTTCGCCGGTAACGAATCAAACGAATAACTTTCGACGCGCGAATCGTCCCGCGAAATTACCGCGACTTTCGTGGAAAACATCCGTACGATACTGTATATACGCCGAACGAGCTTCCTTCGCGGAAAATCACGCGGCATTTGCGAGAGGCGTTGTTCATTATTTAAAGTGTGTTCGATATTTTTAACGCGCGTTGTCAGTGAGCAGACGTGAGCCCGTTTTTATTCCTTTCTTCCCTCACGGCAAAATTTATTTACGCTCCCCGTACGCCAGTTTCAATTCCTAATAACGAAATCGCATAATGGCCGGAAAAATCCAACAGTTTATGTACCGCGAAATAAAATTTAGAAATTCGATTAGCTGTTACGTTTCGGAATGAAAACATGAAATTTTATTTAATTAACAGGAAATGTAAAATAAATATTATATATGTATTGCGATAATGTTATTGATGGACAAAAAATAGACGATAAACATAACAATCTATACATATTCGTATCAATGCGAAGTGCTGGATATTTAATTAACTTAAAGATTTCTTTTTTAATAGTTCGAAATAGTTCGAAAAGCGCCAGCGCATTCTTGTACGCGAAGAAACACTATATCCATCAAATATAGCGCGGCATCAAAGAGGGTAGTTTAATATTCATTTTTCTCAAGCGTCGGCGATAACGCCCGATACCGGGAGGAATCGGTCCAATAATAAGACCTTATGAATAATAAACTTCTCGACGGGTCACGCTTCCACGCCGCGCTCGCCGGCGCAATTCGCGATTATTTTGTAGCGGCGCACAAATTAAACTTCCGGCCATTAAAGGATTGATCCAGCTCGGAATGGAATGTAATATCACGGAAGGTGAGCGCCGCGCCGCCGAGCAGCGGTGAGCGAGAAGGAGGGAGGCCGGGACGGGGGGAGGAAGAGGAGGTGGTGGAGGAGTGGGGGGGAGGGCGTCGGTGCGGGATCTTAATTATAATTCTTGGCCGCGAAGTTCCGGCGAAAGCCTCGCAAATGAGGCCGGCGCCCGTCTGACACAACGATATCGTGCCCACCGCGAAAAACCTGCCGGCTGACACTGAGCGCGGGTGTCGGAGTCGGAGGCGTCGTGGAGAAGGGCGAAGAAGGGCGTCGAGGGGGGCGGCGAGGGTGGCCGAGGGCGCCGAGGGGGGACAAGAGGATGCGAGACAGAGATAGTACGTAACGTGCCGGCCGGAGGGGTGGCACGGGGCGCGTGGGTACGTAAAGGCATGCGAGCAAAGCGCGCCCCATTGCTATTCAAAACGTAAAAACCATTTAAAAATGTAATACCCGGCAGCCGAGCAAAAAAAAGTGCGCGCGTGATCCAACGTGTGACTTTGTAAGTAAAATATACTGCCCGCCCGGGGAAGCTTCGGTCAAATAATCGTGATTTATCGGGGTAAGGAATTTTCGTCTGGCGAAAAAAATGCTTTTTCGAAGCGTTCGCGCCCCTTCCCCCCTCCCCACGAGTTGTCGAAGAATCCGTTTCTAGGCTGTCGCTCGTTCTACGGGCCTGTGTGTAAATATATTAGGGCACTACCAGGAAGCGCCGCGTGAATTCGCTCATCACCGAGACGCATTAATTGCTTTCTTTGTGAAGTTTAGAAATAAGCATCGTTATCGCGGAGGAAACCATCGTATTCGCGTATTACGAATATCAACGGAGCTAATTCTTTTTGCGCTCTATCGATTAGGCTGTGTGGAATAACTTGAAATACCGAAACGAATAATTTGATCGTCGTGCACAGTGCGAACAACAGCAGTTCGATGTTGACGGCATTGCAACCTTTGGGTTTGCAGTATGGAAAACATGGGAGCCTGGGAAAGAATTACCGATTCGCCACGTAGAACGCGGTAGATTTGCAAGTGGAAGTGCGGCGCAGTGTTAATTGAATATATCGGATTCCTCGAGAATATCGTGGTTTTGGCGATAGGAAATGGATAGAGAAATAATTGTCGGAAACGCGGCCAGCGTGTTATATCAGTGCAGCTTCGTTTTGATTGCAATTATACTTGTAGAATTTGATACCGGATCGATCGAACGCGATAATCAATTTTCAGGCGCGTCTCTTTAAAAAAACACCCACGTTCGCGAGGCTTCCGATACTCTCGAAAAATGTTTTCTCCATCCCTTACACTGCGTTAAGCCTTTTTGCAATAACGTTTCGTGTTATACATGTCTCATGCGCAAATAATTGAATGATGATCACGCACGTATAATCCGACGCTATTTTATATCATCATTAATGCGATCATATGTTATTATATTAAATCTTGTTCAAATCCAAGGAAATAATTTATCAAATTAATTATAATAATTTGAAAAATATAAATTTTCTTAACGCGAAAATAATTTATCGATACGCGATATTCTCCGATCTATACGTAAAAAATAGAATCGGTCGCGGTGTGTTTTTTGAATATACACATATATATTTTTAGAATTTATCGCGTTAATGTCAATCGGTTTTCGTTATGTATGGATGGCCTAGTGACGTGTGATCGACCGATTCGTTCGCATATAACGTGATTAATGACTTCTGCAAGAATTATTGGCTGCGGCAACGCCATTTGAAAATGAGGAAAAAATTCGTGGTCAAAAATTACTGTCATCATAGATTCTTCGCGATTTTTTGACAAACGGTGACTTTCGCCAATGAGAATAAACGGTGCAGTTTCGAAAAATTAAAAATTAAAAAGTAATCACATTGTTCTCACGCTTCCATTGCATACATTTTTGCATATTAATTTGTTGTATTGAAACGTGCGTGTAGAAAATTTTTTTTCACGTCGACAGAGCGCTGAGAAACTTGTTTCGGTATATGCGCTTAAAGACGTTTTAATCGCTGTGATTACCGGCAGCTGCTTTAAATGCGTCTTATTATGAATTTAAGTAAGGCCGAGGTAAATTACGAGGTTCATAACTTTCCAGATTATTCGCCGGTGCGATGCGCTAGTCTATCAATTTACGTTTTAATGCTTTTCGTGCATAAGCACCGCGCGGCAGCATATCCTACGTAAGAATATCTATGTATAACTGTGCAATTTAGGTCGGAAATCTTTTTCATTCGCGGCGCGGCGGGCTATCGGTAACCGGGGAATAAATCGTTGGTCTCCGCTTTTTATATCTGCGTAATAAAATTTGTATCTAAATACAAGGAGGTTAATATCACAACACGCGCTTTATTATTCATGATCGTCTGGTTTTACTGGTGGAAACTTGGTGCGATCAGTTTGTACAACGTGCACGCTGATGCCTATCGATCGGTAACTTTATTCCAACTCAGCTAATGGAACCGTGGGACGTAATTCGGCGATGTGACATAATGTTAACCAAGCACGCGTATCTTATTGAGAGACCGCCGTTTCCGGACAGCCCGGATAATGAACTATAATTAGGTAAGCCCAAATATTGCTTTAATTACATATGTCACCCGTGCACAATGTTTTCGGGCTTCTCATCGTCATGCAAACTTTGTCGATTGATAGCGTCATTAGTATTCTTCGTAACGCGCTATCCAAGAAATTCTCTCTCTCTCTCTCTCTCTCTCCTCTTTAACGACCTGTCCTATTACCGTAATTTATTAACTAGTGGAATATGCTTATCCCTACGCGCTTCGGAATATTCGTCCTGATTCGCTCATTTGTTTGCGTCGTACATTCAGAAGCAGACTCCACAATTTTTAATTGCACCTGCAATTGTTCGTGATACGCTGTTACGGATATTCTGCAGCTCGTTTTGACGTTGCATTTTTAATTATTAAACTATTTTGACGACTGCTCGCATTGGCCTGATAAAAATAAAGGCAGATATCCCAGCTAATAAATTGTATACAATTTATTCGGGAGAATCAACGTTCGTTAATTGATTCTTCCGATTTGCCGTACGATATACGTCGCGCGCTCGAGCAATATTTTCCCCGTTGAAATTGCAATACTTTTCCTCGGTTCCTCACATACTAACAATAAGTCACTCACGAAACAGCGCGGCGGCGCTCCGAAAAAGTTTATCGTTAAAACGTTAATAAATAATGTATCGCGCGTGCGATGCACAATATTGACGACACGCGACGGCTCAAATCCGATTTGCGTTTGTCATTGACTATTCAAAATAACAATCTCGAACACGTATATGTCCCCATTTCTCGATGCATATATACGACAATCCGTGTAAGTGGCAAATTACTAAACCCAATAGTCGCGCCTGATATGCGTTCAATAATTAAGTCGGCCGGCATTACGTAACGTAGCTATGCTATAATAATCGCGTCTACGATTGAGGGCCGCTCGTGTGTAATTCGATATGATTATTCATTGCGGCAGGTGAATGCGACGGCAACTCCGCCGGTGATTAAAATAATTGGGAGCCGTGACCGCACGGCATCGAATCTCCGTTACAACCGAGTAATAATAAACACTTCCACATCAGGATTTTCGAGAAAAACACTTTCGTCCTCGGAACGTTCCGTAAAACATCCCGGTCCGAGAGTTATTATTCGTATAGCGGGCAATCTCGTAAACCAACCCGGTCATTGGCGATATTATGCTAATGACAACGTTCATCCGGTCGACATTCTTATCGGTGATCTGAACGTTCACGCTCGTTTTTGTAAAGTTTCTGGAATTTCACACTTTAGAGAATCAGCCGTAAATTCCGTCAAAGAAGACAATTCCTAAAGTGTCCGAACTCTGAAATCTCTCTCTCTCTCATACTGAGCGCTATTGCGTTTCTAAATAAATAAAAATTTTTAAAAGTATTATTATATTAGTCAAAAATTAATAAAAAAATAATTTATTAGGATTTTGTAGTTATTCGTTTGAGACTATCCATTTACCATGTATTCATTTAATTGTAAACATGAGGCTTTATCTAAATACCATAGCATTAAAATTTCACAATGTTATCTATAGTCTATGTATTAACTTAATAATAACAAACTCGGCAATAATTTTGTATATACTGGCCAATATTACTATACTGGCAATATTTTTCTCATGCTGCAATGCATAACCCAATATAAGTAATCTAAAAAAATGTCTCTCGACTGGACCTTTCTCTATCCATACATAAATACTACAGCCTTCTGTAATTTAACGAATACTAAAAGCTTGGCCATATTTTTTTTCCACGGTCCGAAACCCGCCCGCAGAGCGCATCAATTATTGATGGAAATTCGGCAGTTGCCAAGTTTTCGAAATAAATTCGTAAACTTCGTCGCATGCGCTCCACGAGCGTTGTGATTTATCTACAAGCGTCTCGAGACTTCCCCAAAATATAATCTTGATTTGTACTCCGGTTGCGACGGTTGATCGTTGTTTTCCAATCAGAAATTACGCGGGAAGAAGGGCCGTATACGCAACGACGACGCGAATTGGGAGATCCGAAAGAGTTAGAGGAGGCGCGTTTCTATCGACGTAATTCGATAAACGAGTGCGTTGATAGTCGGCTGGGATGGTTGGAAGGCAGGCAATTGGCATCGATACTTTCGATAGGTCGACGCGTGTACGGCACCCTGATCCGGTTCGTTTCTCCGAGTGCTTCTACAGCGCTACGGTTCGGTGCAGGACGAGGGAAGGAGAGAAAGCGAGGGTGTGAGGAAGAGTACGGTAGAGGGTGGAGGGGATAGGGACGACGAGGTAACCGTGGAGAACACTCGCGGGAGACGATAGCGGGGGAGGTTAGCTACGGTAATTAGTGAGAACGTATCGTAATTAGAGAAAATGCCACGTTTAATTGCTAATTGAGTTTCTGGCTGATGCGAGATCTAATTTTAATCACCTAATTACGTGACTACAGGCTGCGGGCTACGGGCAGCCGCCACCCTCGACCTCCTGCGAATGTGCCTGGCTACTGTGGCGTTCTGCGGCCGTATAAGTACTCGTCTAGTCGAATTGTAACGGGTGATACGCCACCAGTGCTGGTTAAAGACCGGAACATTTCACGGAACTCGGCCGGAAAGCCCAGCCGCTCGTAAAGCGTGTCATAATGCAGAATATTCTTCAGGCTTCAGAAATGCCGTGTTGACATGCACCCTTTAATCCTTTCTCTCGTCTATACTCATTAAATTCCATGCCAAAATCGTACTTGTAGAAACATTAATATTATCAAAGTATTAGAATAATATGTAAACATGAGTCATCTAAGATTGAAAGTAAGAAAGAGAGATTTTAATCTTAACAATTGTCGTCCGACAGAAGTACAATACAGTATGCTGAAGGAACGAATCTTTCAAGTATATTCTCGGGGTGGAAAATATGAATACCGCGCGAATTAACGAAGGTTCCGTGGGAACACGGCAGGTTGCTCCGTTTGTATATCGAGACACACGGTATACGGGTATCGTAACTTCCAGTCAGCTTCCTTCGTACGTGTACGTACATTTGAAGCGAATACGGGGAAATGTGGTTAGAAATTACATGCCGGGCGCTTATATACAGCGTACGGAGCGTGGAACAGGGGCTCTTATTAACGCGCGTATTAGCTATGCCGACTCACCCTTCTAATCTATACCCGACCTCGCGCCACGCGATTATTGGTTTCACGCGAGGACGGGTAGCTACATTATGCCTACGGGCTGATGCTAATTTCGGATACGACCGTGTTTCTAATCTGCGGATTCGCCGGTCTCTTTATTAACAGATTCTCGGGGCAAACGTTGACGCGAGCACAGAGTATCTTTATTAATGATTATACTCAATGATATAATACTCGATGATGATTCCCCGAACTTTATGCCTGTCTAATTTAATCCTTCCTTTCACTGCTCTCGTTTATCTTGCTCCCTCCGTTATGACCGTTATATTACAAAAATGCTAAAAAATCTACTTTAGATTATCAAATAAATAATCGGATGTTTTGAATGTATCTAAAAATACCCTTGTTTTACTCGTTAAAGTATGTAGTAAAATATTATGTATACGACAATACGTTAGCCTACAATTATTATGCAATTAAGATATTATCGGTCGGATATGAACGCGTGTAATGTATACATGGTTAACCGAATGACCGGTAATAAGCGGCGTCTAACGAAGATAATTCGCTTACCATGATTCCATCGTCGTTCATGGAAAATATACCGAAATTTTAGTTTACCTTAAAAGCCTTCACTTTCCCTCAAACGTCCCGGGTAATGACATTGAAAAATTACATTAGAGACGATGAAAGGGAGTGCGGGATAGAGTTCGTGTTCGCCAGAGTCGACGGCTCTTGCTTTTCCTTCCATTTAAAATAAAAATGCCGCTATCGCGCGCGCGGATCGAAACTTTCAATTCAAAACTCATCTATACCTACTCGATTTCAATCGATTTACCTTACTAGGCTGCCTCTTACAACCGTCGAAAATCCCATATTCCAGAAGAAAGTCTTACATCCCATCAGTTTATTCTTTGTATGCTGCAATTTTTATATTATATATATATATATATATATATATATATATATATATATATATATTCTATTTCTTTAATTATAAAACTCTGGTAGATTTAATGCCGGATCATTTTATCTTCAAATAATTGTAAACTGATTATTAAAGAATTTTACAGAAATGACGCATCGTTAAAGATAATAAGAAAAAAAATTACCTTTATATGTAGTACAAGCTTCATATTTTAAATGAAAATTAAAGTCCAACACGTATTGTGTGCAGCATAAGAAAAAATATTTAATTATCAGATATTTCTTTCTGATTACCCGATACAATACTTCTATGTGTAACAGATTAACAATAAATAATTAACGGTTCATAAAAGAAACAATCTTCAAAGAAATAAAATGCTGTCAAGACAGCTTTAAACAATTACTAATTTCAAGTTAAGTTCCATTATACGTTCGTTCCGACCGTGCCAGCTTTTCAGTGCCGGTCAAGCCGCCGAAAGTCGCCAGTTCACAAAGCACAAACCAACTCGCTCGTCGACACTGAGAGCCCGTAATTAAAAATGTCAAAGTAACGAGGAGAGACCGTCTAAGAATTGTGGAATCCTCAAGCACCTTATTCGCGCATGTACCCCGTCGGTCCTACTTTCCAGACAAAATGCCTTCGTAATCGATAAGGCCATGCCCTGATTAAGGAGCTTTAGCGCAATTATGATCAACCATACTATACAAGCATGATGCATAAAAGCCAAGTCAGATTTGAGCAATATCAAACCTCGCGGGACATTTTGCTTCTTCGAAGCGAATATCACTCATAATTTTTTTTACTTTAAATGATCTTTTGCTGATTTATTGTTGAATAATCTATTCCAACATATATCTTCTTTAGTACAAATTTTGAAATAAAACAATATCCTTTTTATATTAGCTTGAACACTTGTTGTCAAAAATTCAATGTTTCACGTAAAGCGTCTCGGGAACTCAAGAAAGATAGCCATGAGATATCGAACGAGATACCCGCGACAATGTCGCTCGCAAAAAAACGGCAGCTCGTCGCACATTCCCATCTTTCTCCCCGTGCGGGCGCTCTTAAAGTGGATGAAAAACAAAAAAATGGAACGCCTTATTGTACGCCGGTGAGACTGCGACTCAAAGGCTTAGAGCTTTGTACGTGGCTGTGCCTATGTGCGGCCACAACGGCGCGAAGGGTGCGCGCGAGGGGACGGCGGTGGTTACTACACCGTGTATGGCCGCGTGTACGTGCACCCTCGTCAAAGAGGCGGGGTGACGGAGGGGAGAAAAATACACCTAGCTACCTCGTTCATTTTTATCCCCTAAAGCAATTTCAGCATTGTTTTAAAATAGTACTTAGCAGGGTCATTGTATTATGCATGCGCCCTCGGTCTAGTGGACTGCGCTGGTGTGCGAGAACACTTGATTCCTCGCGCACGTGAGCCTCGCCCCATTGTTAACTCAGAAGGAGCGGCCGGCGGTGGGGCACGGCGGGGTCGGAAGAGGGTAACAGAAGGGATTTTCTTGGCCAAGATTCTTTTTTTTTTTTCACGGTGCTTACTTTGCTCATGAAACGCATCGCGCAGATGGATTTAGCGGACGGATTTAGCACGGCTTCCGGGAAAGTTCCAGGATGACTCGACCAAGTTGATCAAATAGAGATTTGAATATTTCACGTTCTGCAATCGCATTACATTTACTCGGTATTGTTACTTCGATAAGATTTACTCGGGTTATCTGCTTCTCTCGCATAAGCGTTCGCACTCTCGACCGCGACTTTTTGACTTGCCCACTGGCACTGCCAACGAAGTCGAGTATACGATTATTGTCTGCGATCTGGTAGTGGAGCGACTGCCTACTCGACAATGCAATATTGTATTCGAAAGAGAGCACCGCTCGGCAAGACTCATGCCCGCGGTAAGGCTCCGAGGACCCTCAAGAAAGATAAAAGCTTGCATATACTTACGAAGTACATTTCTATGAACCGTAAAAATTTTGTCCATCGCCTAATAAGATAGGCCGACAATGTTACGTCAATACACCTTTCGAAATTTCGGTGTGTTACATAACTTGTATCTTAAGTTTATAATTAACGATTCTTCCGCAAAGAACTTTGGGTCTTTAACTTAAAATTTTGCTTAAATCCGAATTATACAATGAGCCAAATTTTAATTTTATTAACCACTAATTATGTATTTGTTATCTCAATCGGCGTGTCATGAAAATTCATATTTGCGATATATTAATTCAGATAATGCATTTTATAGTCATAGAGATTGCCAAAAGCATACGTCAGAGCTTAGCGGCATTTTCAAAACTACGACGTTAAGTACATGCTTGGGAGCGCGTGGCCAAAGGCGCTGGAACAGCTCTCTCGCGTTCATTGTTCGTCGCGTACATCCCTTACCGCTCGAAAATTCCATGTCCCCTCCGTCGTATCCCTGCCACCCTCGGCGAATCTCTCGCCGACCAGTCATGCTCCTCGCTCTCGTCTCATCGCCTGCACAGCGACTTCGCGAGGGGCTCATTTTCATTAAGAATTAAAGTTGAAGTCCGAGGGAAAAAAGTTTCTATTCGCCTTTTCCATGCAAATGAGATCGCGCTATCTCGCGCGCGCACGAAACTATCTCGATTCAAGCTAATGCGGAACCGCGAGGATTCACCGACCCCGAGATAAAAAAAACTTTGTCGGGATCTTCCAGGTTCTGGACGTGAATCATTAGCGAATCACCGCGTCGGGTTGTGCTCACTTTTTTTGATTAGCCGAATGAAATTGACTTAACCCGCTCGCGGGTTAAGATCCCGTCGCTAATTATTTAGTTGAGGACACGAGAGATGTGGATAATACGCTCGAATACTGACGTTGATAGCGCACTTGTTTCTTGAATATCTTAAGATATCCTCCAAATGGACAAATTGTCATCCGAATCATGCTTGTGTATATCTCAGATACGCGACGAAAGTTAATTAATTCACTTAGCGAACAAAACGACAGATATCGACGCTGGTAATACTCGTGAAACAATTTGAAGAAACGGAATTTAAGCTTGCATGATGCTCGCGTAGCCGCGCCATATATTTCTCACTTCGGCGTCGTCTGTAACGCCGATAATTAAGCGACTGCTCTAATGAATCCCTATTCGCATGACTAATTTGCGCGGTAAACTGACTAAATAATAATCCGCGATATTTCTCCCCGGGGAAAAGCCTGGCGCGGTCGGTTGACTGCACCATATTGTGAAATATATCGGTAAAGCATATTATCGAAGTGATCCCGTATCGAGTCTAAAATTTGATAGATCAATACATCCAGTATTCTTCAAGAACGGCCCTCATTTTACGAATGTTTCCGCGGCAATCTATTTCTGCCAATCGTCCATCCGACAGAACGAGCTAATTGTTAATATTTCGCTGAATATCGTGAATACATTGCACTGAGCAATGTATGCAAAAATTACATCTATCAAGTAAACCGTGACGGACAAAACTGAAATTTTGATTCATGTTACACTATCGGCTCGCAAAGTTATATTAGCAAACGACTTCAACAATCAAATCTAAAACCATAAGAACGCAAATGCTTCGCATAGGGTTCGACTTCAAAGACCGCATCAACGTTTAATTAACTCTCAGCCGCGAAATGAGAAGACGTAAAACGCGGGACAAAGCGGCGCTTGAATTGATGCGCCGCTACACTTTTGGCGCTGAATATTTTTCTACATGCGATTCCCGTGGCTCGACAAAACGACCTCATTCATCCGGTCCATTAGCCTTGAGTGCGAGCATATTTTTCGGCGAATTCCGAAAGCGTCCCGGCGCGCCCGCTCCCGCCGCCCGCGCCCCCCGAAATGAGAGACCGTGACCATCGACGTAGCGCATTTTGTTAATTGAAATCGTTTCATCCATCACGAGCAACAAATAGGCCCTTTACGCAATGAGAGAACAGAGAGGAGGCGTTGTTGCCTGACGAGGGTGGGCAGGGTACCGATGGTTACGCGGACATATTTAGGGGTACTTCAAGCTCGTGACAAATGCTCCGGCGTCATCGTTTTCCTAGGTATCGTATAAATTAATAATTACCCGACGTCGCCATTATCGGAATTAATGCCGCCCAATATTATGCCAGTTGTTTTCCCGATAATTCACCGCGAACGTTGATACAGTTTGATCAGAAAAATCATAGGACCTGGACGCGGCGCAAGTTTTGTCCTGTCTCGCTCGCGCTCGCGCCCACCGACCGATTAGACGCTACGAATTTTCGGATGGTTTCGCGAGCTTCTTGGTCAAATCAAATCGGACAGTTTTTGACGGATGAACCGACGCGCGACTCGCCCGCCAAGCCCGCCGGTTATTTAATATTCGCTTGGCGCGAGGTGTCAATAAAATAACGATCTCCCATCAGGGTGTCACGAGAGACGAGATAAATATGGGTATTTGAGCGCGGCAGATAATGCAAACAAACCAACGGTGAGTTATGTTTCCCGCTGTATATACGGTTTGTCCGCAATTGCGATACGCTCCCCGTTAAATTTGCTTTGAATTACCGCCGATAGTGCGACATGGCCCGGGTTATTATTAGTCCGTGATTCGCGTACGGTCCATTAACGTGACCTTGCGGCATCAATCCCGATCAGAGCCTCTCTCCGAAGATCTTCAACCGGTTTCGACATTCCCTTGCTATGAACTTCTCCATGCGCTTCGCTCTCCTCTCTCGAAGAAACTTGGACCAGAAATATACCTTAACTCTGTGTTTCCTAAATCTAATTTTAGGTGTCTATTCCGAGAGTTTCGTAACGCACACGGGTTAATTTTTAAAACTTTACATCTATTTTAATGTGAGATAGCTTAAAAGGAATTTAAACTTTTTTATAACAGCCTAATTCGCATCGATGTACATACTCTACAAACTCTAGTTATTATTGCTTTATATTTCTTAAACGAGAACGACCGGCACGGCATGGCGCTTTATCGCAACGTAAACCTAATCCGACACGTAGGTAGATAGGCGATAGCCAAGCTGTCATGATAGCATCGAGCTCGATGTCTTGACGGTGAGGAGCAGGATGATCTTACGATCCACGATGTCAAGTGATTACAGCTATTTTGTGCCACTTGTACTTATTAGGGGTGATACGCCAGTCCGGGCGACCATTATGAGTGCCATCTGAATCTCGGCCTCTTGAATGCCTCCATTTACCATTAAGCACATTACTATTATCCTATCACGCGCTCACTCGGCCAAAGGGACTTCTTTGGTTTGGCCATGATGCACGAAGCCATTTGTGCAAAGTGGCCGTTCATTACTAAATTATGCCGGTTTTATAGCATTACATTAAACCCAGCCTCGCCGTGCCGTAGGTACGGACCTTCGAAAAAACTCGCGTTGAGCGGAGGGGGGAGGAGGGTTACTCGTGCGAGTTTTCGCCATTCTGATTTTTTTTCTCCCCCCTTTCTTTTATTTTCCCCCTCTCTATCTCTCCCTCGTTTTCCGTAAGCGCATCAAGCGCACTGTGGACTCCCAAGCGTTTGTTTCGAGCACGCGGCCACTTAGCTCCCTCCTCTAATAACCGCAACACTGTTACCGACAGTCGTGTCTGTAATGCGCATATAATTAATGATAATAATGCGGCCGCGAGCGCGGACTACATCGCTCCGCCTGGTTTTTGTCCGTTGCACGATACGCTCCGTAATGAACCACCAAAGATGTCAGAACCAGTTCTGTATCTGCTTTCGGTCGCAACATCGTATACGAGTCTGTTAGATTACAGATGCGAACATTTACCCGTGATTCAGCCGCATAATGAACACCGTTGAATTGTCACTGAAGAATATTTATAGCCGTTTTGATACAGGCACTGGCAAGAGAACGCAAATTCTAGCAGGATCGACATTAGAAACGCATCGATGATTCTCGCACATTAATGAAATCGTTAGATATAAAAATATTAAAAACTTTAGATTTTTTAAAATCAAAAACATGCACATGTAACCGCTACAGATCGTATTATATCATTACGTATCTAATAAATACAACTGTCTCTTATATTGGCGCTTTTATTTTATATCCGAAATAATTTAGTTTACAAACTATTATTTCTCGAAACGAATTTTACGGGTTACACTTTAATTACATCTCTCTCTGTCTCTCTCCCTTCTCTCTCTCTCTCTCTCTCTCTCTCTCTCTCTCTCTCTCTCTCTCTTCGATTTTAATCTAGTGTAGCAACCATCGCCTGCGCGAACAATGCGATACACTCGGGACACGCGTATTCGTAACAGCGTGTACTCAATATTTCCATTCGCTTCGAACGTTTCACTTACGAGACGAGACGATCCCGGCCGCTCGTGGTGCGCTGGGACCGTCGAATTTTTCGTGCTGCCCGGCAGCGTGCATGCCGCGTAGGATGCTTTGGGTACAAAACACGTGTCGGTAATTCAGCACAAACAGTCGCCATATAACTTTTATTTGCAAGATCGACGAGTAGCCTGATTGCAATCAGGCAAACGTGACCGAAAAATCCCAACGTGCGTTTCATATGGAGACCCAGTTTCGCCAGCGGCGACGCACTTTATTTCCTCCCTTTCTCTATAGCTTTATATCGCGTAATACATACTTTATGCCGCGGCATTAAGGGGTGCCGCTGCCCCTCTCCCTCTCCCTCTCTCTCTCTCTCTCTCTTTCTCTCTCTCCTCTCGGACACGTACGACCAGCTCGTATTTGAATATGGGCTGTCCGCCGAAGATAACCAACGGCCTAGCGGACCATCCCCTCGCACCCTGACGACCACAGTGTCCGCCGGGGGTGCGCAGCAATGATCCAGCGGCTTTTAATAATATTTCCGAATTTTTTTCCTGACTCGTTGCCGCGGCTCATAGACGATTCTCTGTGACATTTTTTTGCGCGGTACGCTAATCCCAAAGTATTGCGCTCTTTTTGAAAGCGATTTGTGAAATATAAATAGACGGTAGCGCATCGAAATGACTTTTGCTTGTGTCACACGGTTTAGCTCGCGGGAATATCTGAATTTTTTCGCTCGTCCCGGATGCTATCTTTGCATGACCTTTTCCATTTGCTGGCCCTCGTAAAGCTAAGTATAACATGTTCGCGATTTGTCAGCAGTATTTTTAAGTTGTATGTGTGTGTGTATGTATCTCTTAACTTCATACATACTCATGTACTTACATACATATTACATATCTGATGTTATTTTTTCTTGAACCCCCGTTTCTTCAATAAATAAAATTCGGAAATATTAAAGTTTAATAAGATAAAAAATAATATTGTATCACACTCACCGATATGCAGCGGCGGAGTTACGTTGCAACTGCGTTAAACTGTAAAACAAAAATATATGTAAATTATAGCACAACGCCCCGAATAATTAATATCTAAAAGAATAATCGTTGCTTGCATAAAATTATTATAAGTAATTACTTCTGCGAGTAACAAATGAAATAAAAAATAATAATTTACTCACCCGATGATTGCACCGCCGCGGCCATCGTCCGAAGCCTCCCAAGCCTCCTCCTCCTCCTCCTCCTCTCATTGTCAGATTCGTTCGTTGCACTCGCACAACACAACACCTGCGAAAGAACAGTTAATTACGATAGTGTGTAAACCAAGACGGGATAATCGCACGACACTTTACATGCACTCCCAACGTGAAAAAAATAACATGAAATAAATAAGGCGCTCTATGATTTGTTCGGCACGCGCGAATTAAAACAAAACATGGAACTCACGACCGCGGATTTCAATAGATCGCAAATACCAAACTTATGTTACGCAGTTGATAAATATTAAAACATGACCTTAATTACGAGTGCATTCATTAATTGATTGCGATACCGCTCGATTCTCGAAATCGATTTGTTCCATCCGACGTTCTCTTTATTACTGACAAATTCAAAAATGACTTTGACACCAATACGAAATACGTATTAATAAAGTTTTACATTAATCGTAATAAGACGAGTTAAGATTCAATCGAAAATATACGATCAAAATTTAATATTGCAAGCGAGATATATTTTAAGTACATTAATTCAATGAGATACACGTATATAAATAAACGCTCAATATCTGTTTCACGTTACTTGAATCACGCGATCCGCGTATTATTCCGCGCTCTCAATCCGAAAGTGATGAGCAAATTAACTCCAAATTACGTCTAAATCAGCGAAAAGTTCGAAGCGGAATGAAAGACAATCGAATCTAAATACCGTTACAGGAATTATTATCGCCCATTAATGCCGCCCAGTAAAACCATCTTAATTTTATTTACAGTAATTTATATTTATAGTTTAACCCAACTTATTGTTTTGATTCTTAAATGAAGTAAATAAATCGCGCAAAAAATCGCGCAATAAATCGCGCAATAAATCGCGCTCACTTCGACAATTAAGCGACAATTCGTCTCTATCGCGAGAGTTACCTATTCTCGCGGGCTTGTAGTCACTAGGAACAATCGAGTTTGGTGTCTCCCTAGTACCGGACGCGATCGCATTGCGATGGGTAATGACTGTAATGAGGCGACACACGAAGCGGCTTATCAACCTGTAAACTCGAATCTTGCCGCGCGAATGATAACACGGCGCGCGTGGCGGCCTTGCGTACGACGCCGACGTAACGTGCTGTTACCAAAACAAACACCAAGGCCGTAAATACAAACGCCAGCCAGCCTCGCTTCCACGAAATATTTAACAAGTTATGGAATAAATGTGCGCCGAAATATGTACGTCCTGCTTCTTCTAACCTAAATTAATTTCGATAAATGAGCCATTGCGTATGTTTTGCGCTTTATTCTGCAGACTCGGCTAATAATAAGATAATAACTTTTAGCGTTTTGTTCAACTGAACTAATGCGCATTCTTATTTTATTTACCAAATCGAAAATTTTTTTGTCAATTAAGTTTCAAGTAATAACATTCCTATTCCAAAACCCTCTCGAATTAATCATAGACGATAATGAGCGTTGTTTATCAAAGAGAAGCGTAAAATTTGTTTTACTTATTAAAATTAATTTCAAATACAAGAACGATATATTCGATATTACTTATTTCGTAGAACGTGAAATATTTCGTAACGGTGAGATCGACTCTGATGTTATAGCCTTGGTGTTTGTTGGGAACGTACGGCGCACGCAAGGCCGCCGCGCGCCGTGTTATTATCATCGACGCGACGACACTCGAGCCCATAGGTAGCGACGCGAAGCCGCTTCATTCCCCCTCATTTCCCCATTGGAACGCAAGCGCATCAAGTACCATTATTTCTTACGAATAACTAGCGAATTATCGCAGTAATCTCCGCGATTGACGACTGTCGCGCGAATGTATTGAATCGTGAGAAATGCATGCTGTGTCTCAAGACAAACTACATTTGAATTTTTCAATCAAATCGCTTTTGTGAAATAAATATCGCGATATACATATGTCGGATATCAAATATTGCGATAAATAACGATCAGCGTCAAATTGATTTATTTATTAAGTCATCAAGCCAAGTTTCTCAGCACGCGGTTATAAATATGGATCTTAAACTGTGCGAAAATTTTCGTAAGGTAAATGTACCAATGCCGGGACACTTAAGACCTATGTCTGGACACCTTTATCATTTTAGTTTTCAAATAAGTATAACGTAAATTAAAATGAAAAATAAAAATATAATACACGACAAATATTTTTAGATTTGATTCTTTGATTTTAATTCGCGTTATAACTTATTTAAGGACTAAAATGATAAAAATGTCCAGACATAGATACGTGTCCAGGCATTGGTACATTTACCTTACTTAGGATATTTCGTGACGGCATTACATAATCGATCGCACCTATGTCGGCATCTCAGTTAGTCTCAATTCCCGCGAGACGCGTTTGATATTAATTAATCAATAAAATATTCGATTCAAAGGGAACCCGCCATCACACGCGGCTACGAATAAAAGTTTGTCCTGATATAAAAAGTCAGCTCGATTAAAAATTATTTTAGTTGCAGGAAATGTAAACTTTTATTTTCGCAAAAAAAATTGTAATTCCCACAACAAATCTCATCGGTCGTTTGAAATATATTTCGCTTACGGCTGCGCAAATATTTATCCATCGAATCTAATTTTTCTGATAAGGAGGCTATCGGGCAAAATATTTTTTTCATTATGCATTTAACCGTTCCTTTGGTTATTAATATGACGATGTCTATTGAAAGCTGCAAAACTTACTTTTTTATCTTATATATATGCACCTATCGCTTGATTTTATACATACGTATAACAATCACGTAGCAGTAGAAAATTAGAACCTATCGTTAAATTTAACTACATTTTACTGATAACTGAGTTAATATACATAAAAATACCTTGAATATATTTGTAATGAAAACAATACATTTATACAGCGTGAAATAAAATTTTGATTTTTCAACCGGTATTACATCAGTTTTTATTACGATGACATTCATTGAGCTATAATTTACGGGAAAGAGACAGATTCGGCTATTCATTGTAATTTCGCGTTTTCTGCTGCTGTTTATCGCGCTATCGTTTTTAAACACTGTTACAGGTTCGCCGCATAATGTAAGAATAAGAGAGCGGCCCCGTTGCACTCAGGGGAGTGAAACCACACTGCGGTTCGTTCCAAACGACTCTTTGCAGCCTGCCGACCGCTTCATTATCCCTAAAACTACGGAAAGGCGTACATATGATCGTTTCATTCGCATACAAAGTGAGTCTCCGCGTTCTTATGGTTATTTATCGAGCCGTCGACCCGCGGAAAATCCAGGCAGGGGTGTCCGCCGACAAAGGAAAAAAAAGCGTTGCGTATGTGTGGCGCGGGTCGCCGCCATTTCTGATTGAATCCAGGCTTGGAGCTTATATTTTGTCATCCATTGGCGCCGTCGGCGGCATGAGTGCAGCTAAAAGAGTCGAAACGGCGACGGGGGGGTGCCGTAAGGGGTGCAGAAGGGAGCCGTTCGTGGAGTGAGCGCGCTTCGAATCGAGTGGGGACTGTTTGCCAACGCGAATTTTAAAATCACGAATTTTTAAAAAGCACCCCGCGGCCAGATTCTCTCCGCTAACGCAGTTACGTAGTCTCGATGTGGTATACATATATATAGATAGGTATGTGTTTGTACATATGTATATACATATATATTTGACTTATATACATATATATAGATATATGCTTTTTACATGTATAAAGTTATATAATACAATATGTATGTATGTATGTATATGTGTGTATTTTTACACACACATCGTTACCGCATTTATCCTGCATATCTGTAAATGCATTGAGCTACACCAGTCCCTCTACCAAAAAATTTGATCATTTTTCACCTTTCTTCTTTCATATCCTATCGAAATACCACCGGAATGCTTTCGTATATTTCCTCTTTCTCGTTTGCCGCTTTCCTTCCTCGTCCCGTTAATGCTATAAATGATGATCTTTTAATTTCTTTTTGATTACCTGTATATTTTGGAAATAATCCGATTTTTAATATATACGTTGAAATTTGAATAAAATGTTTTACGAGATTATACAACTGAAATCATTCAGTAAATAAATAATACGTGTACGGTATCAACTAATTTGACTGACCAGTTAAAGTGTCAAGTATTCATCGTTACTATATAAATATTTTAACATATTGCCATATAAAGAAAAGATCTTTCTCTGCAGTAGAGCTGAAATTGTATTTATACGTATCATACATCGATTATCTTTACCGTAAAAAAAGTGTTCCATTTCTTCTATACAGAGCTTATCACAACGATATGTCATTAGTCATTTTATATTTCACGCATTTCACACAAAGAATAGAGTGTTCTATATTCGCAAAAATAATTACTGTTTACTGAGTAATTAACGTATATACGTGAATACCAGTGGGGAGGGATATACCGGGGGAAGAGAGACCGCGTGAATATTTAGCAACAGGCGCTTCGGCGAAATACGCTTCGCGTATTCGCGGAGGTTCCACTTTATTCGCGAGACAGCTCTATTTTTTATTCGCAAATAAATGTGTCCCCCTAAAAATAATATTTAACGTTCACGTAATGTGGAGCCCGCGGGACGGATGCGAGGAAGGTATATTTTGACAGCGTTGTACCGACGCAATGTTTTTCTTCCCTTCGAGCAACATGGACGCGCGTTGAACTTTGTATTCCGCGCGAGGAGAAAATGATTAAAAACCTCACGGACTATTTATGTTTCGTGCCATCATCCAATTTCGGAATTCGAAGGTAGCTGCGTAACACTGCGAATCTGCCGTCGTTTTAACCAATAAGAAGATTGTGAGCATCGACAGGTTAACGAGTTTCGTTTGGAATTCGTATTTACTTTCCGAGTATAATCTTTCGAACTATATGAAGAATATTGAAAATAAATAGAAAGTGAGAAGAGATTTACTAGCAGCTATGCATAACCCGTATTTTTTCTATTTATTATTTTGTATAAAGAAGAATGTCGGTTAAATAACTTAATTCATAAATCAGAACATGTTAACAAACTGAGACGACAATACTTGGTAACTTTAAAAACATGAGTTTGCATTTTAACAAAATTATTCCCTTAATATATTAGACTTGAGCAATTAAGACGCAAAAGGATTAAGATAAAAATCACATTAGATCGAACTTGAAGAAATTATTACCTTATTATTTACTTAACTCGGTAACTATTGATATCGAAATGTGATATATATATTTAAACTGCGCGAGAAAACTCAGCAGTGGGTGAGCAGCCGGAAAGTTTGGCTGGCCACTTCGCACCTTCCCTCCCCCTCTTCCCCATATACGTATCGATTCTCGAGGTCAGGCACATGCATAATCTTACCACCACGTGCATAATTTCATATGCATGTGTACTAGTACTAGTACACATGCGTTTCGTAAAGGGCCCCCGCGCATAAGGAAGGGATAGAGAGTGGGTTCCATGTACATGCATATATTCCTGCATAAATATATTAGGCCGACGAATACGTTTCGACCGATGGGATCCAAGAAGGACAGAGACCGAGACAGAAATGGATAGGCTTGCCGTGGAGGAGCGAAGAGATCGCCGCATATGAAAGTATCTATG
Source organism: Temnothorax curvispinosus (assembly GCF_003070985.1). NCBI lineage: Eukaryota > Metazoa > Arthropoda > Insecta > Hymenoptera > Formicidae > Temnothorax > Temnothorax curvispinosus. The sequence continues at coordinate 353,663 of NW_020214466.1, forward strand.
AAGGCACTTTGAATTTTATATCCTGCCGAGGCGGTCAACATTTAAATGAGCCGATCGATCGACATTACCTTGGGATATGACGCGGGAACGCCGAAGAGGCGCGTGGCGGGCGCCGAAGGACGACGGAGGGGTCCCAGAAGGGTCGCGAGAAACGAGACGTTCTCAAATTTGCGAGAATTTTTCCCGAAGTCTTTTCTCGAGGAATCGAACAATCCGCCCTTTTATTAGAGACGATAGACGAAATATTCGAGTCCCATTGCGTGATTCGTCGACAGATTAAAATCGACTCTTCCACATAAAACGTCATGGAAAATTTCATTTTGACCTGGCAAAATTATCAACCGTAAATTAACTTTCAATTCTGCCATGAATAAAATATATATATTCAAAATAACATTTATTAATATGTGAAAGAAAATATTTTGAAAATTTATTTGCGATGTTTGGGATACATGTATAATGCATGTTGACAAACTGCACTAAGAGTGAGATATGAATTTTATTAGTACAGCTGTATGCAGCCGGTAGATAAATGAAAAGTGTTAAGTCTATGCTTCGAATCTCTGGCTTTTATGCAGATATTCGCCCGGTATTGTAAATACGTTTCTTCGTCGGTGAGAAAAGGTGGCGAGACCTTCTGGCCTCTACATATTGTAAGAGCGTATAAAGTGGGCAGCTTCCGAGTTTCCAATAATCTGGCCTGGAAAATGCGATTTATACGAAACGGTAAACTTAATAACGCAATTTCACGAGGGTGCGCGACCCGCTGACGGAGCCGGCCGAACAATTTAAATAAACAAATTATAAATATTCGTTCGCGCGAAACCACCTCAGCATGAATAATCATTACGTCGTAGATGGGAAGCAAGGCACTGCCGATTCGATTGATTAAATTTTTAATAATTCATTTGCATTCGACCGGCATACCTCCGCCTCCGCACTTTCTCAGTATCTCTCTCTCTCTTTCCTTCCGTTTTCTCTCCCACTCCCTTTCTCCCTCATTGTCGTTCTCTCTCGTCGTCTCTCTCTCCCTCTCTCTCTCTCAGAGCCGACCCCTTTAATATATTTTTAAATTACATTTTTAATGGACGCAACAAATGAATTATCGATTGTTTTGCCTCAATACAGTCGGCTAATAGGGTTATTATTAATGCACTGCTCCAGTTCTCTCGCATTCGTATAAATACATTATACAAAGTATCGCGGAAAGATTCGCGGAAATAAGCGCGAAATGCAATTTGCGTCATGCAAAATTATACATCGTCCGATCCCGTAATTCACAATTTGCACAACGGCGTTATTTTTGTCGCGTTAAACAGCGCAAATCAGCGCGATTCGATTATTTATTTATTCTTTTGTACGCGAGAGTATTGCAGCTTCCTCTCGTTTACAGATTGTTTACTCGACTGCACGGAGTATTACACCGATACGTTTCGCCGCGGTAAAATACGGGCGGAGTGTGCGAAACGGCATTAATCCGCGGCGTCCAGCGCCGAGGCGCAAACGCAAGGGAAAGTCGCATGCTCGGGAGACGTTCACCGAGCCGAAACGGAGTCGTTCGTGATATATAAACGCAGATCGGGGCATCGGGGTCGGAATCCGAATCTCATAACTTCCGGTCCGCCGGTGGTCGACTCAATATTCAAGATGACCGGTGGACGGGACGGCGGATGTGACGTCACGCTTCGTCGCCGCCTCAAGCCATATTAGATCGAGGAGTTTCATATTGCTCCGCAGCGCTCCGTGATCTCGTGCGCCGGGGAGTTTATCTATGGTTCAGTTCGCCTCGTAATAATGTCCATTGGGATTCAGAAGCGCCGTACGTCGTCGTCATACTTGCGCTCTTCCGCGTCGGAAACGTCGCGTTAACGAAGTCAATTGTGAAGAAGTTGCTTGCGTCGCGGTGCCACGCTGACTTTCGTCGTCGCCGCGTGTTCCAAACCGACGTTCACCAACGAGTTGTCATTATGATGACCATCGAATTGTCAGTGAGAACTCAATTACCGCTTTAAACTCCGTCACAGTATCAAGGCATTTAAATCACCAACGATACATGGGTATCAGCGAACTGTATTTATATACATATCTAACGTATCATAAGATTGGCTATCTCTTCCTCATTCGACATTTTTTTCATCCTTAATAATCCTAAAATAGCGTAGCGTCTTATCATGATTATACATAATTTTAACGAGTTACGAAAATAAAATGTAAAACTTTTAAACTTCAATAATTATTTATTTATAGAGATATAAATTCCATATAAACCATTGATTTTTCTGGGAAAAATCAAATTTCTGCGTGTTCCATAAACTTCGGGATCCTTGAATCTCGGTACCAAACGCCGAATCAAGTGCTCGGGCACACTCTGGTACGAACGCGATATCAAGCGCGTTATCGTCGTAAAGTGTCGCGAATCGGAACTCAGGTAACACAACCCCGCGGGTAACTCGACAGATCGGGGAATTCCCCATTTTTCGTTTGTTTCATTGTACGTCATCTCATGGTGCTGCCGCGGCGGTCGCGGCGGCGGTGGTGACGGCGGCAACGGCGGTGGCGGTGGCAGCGGCGGCGGCGGCGGGCATCGGCAGTGGTTTTAAATTCCTTTTGAGTTCAAAACGCGCGCGCGCGGGTGTCGCGGGGCCGCTGTGCGCGGCGCGATGCAGAAGAGAGTTGCAGCGAGAAAATCGGGAGGGAAGAGCCTGGGACCAGGGGCTGACGCGCGGAGGGTGCTGTGCTAGCGGGGGTGGACTAGCGCGAGTGCGCGCTCAAAAAAAAAAATCATTTGCACGGTAATTCGAAGCCTGGATTTCAGTCGATAAAAGGATGCACACACGCCGCGGCGCATACAGAGGGAAGAAACAAATGAACAAATTCGCGTTTCAGAATAATGCCCGGCAATCCCATCTACCCACCTCTCTCGCCGCGGTCTCCTCTCTTCTGCCTCTCGCCCGCTCGCCCCCTCGTCTCACCCCTATTCCGCGGGCCAGCCTGCACCCCTCGCCCCTCTATCCCTCTCTTCGTCGCCTCCTCCGCCGCCTTCCTCCGCCTCGTCATCCCCTTCCCGCCGTCGATGCGCCGTGGCACCCGCTCTCTCTCTCCTCCTGCACCGCCACCCGCGCAACCCCACAACCCTACTTTTTTCATTCCGTCCTATCAATTGATCAGGTTTTAAATTTCCGCGTCCATCCGAGCCGCGCCTCCACCTCCTCCTCTTCCGCGTCCTCCACCTCGTCCTCCTGCTCCTCCTGCTGCTGGCTGCTTCTCCGCGCCACCCCGTACGTCCTCTTTCGGTTCTCGTCCATCCATCCCCGTACCCTCGTCCTACGCCGCGGTGTACGCCGGTACCACCCGTTCGGTCCTCACCCGCCTGTCCCTCCTCTCTGTTTAATTAAAAGGACACATTAAATTATTTTTTCAATTGAACCCCCCATTGTTACTCGCAGACTGCTGATTCTATCCAATCGTCCGGCTTCTCACTCGCACCCGCGCTAGTCGTCGCTACTCGCGCTCGACCATTCACCCCCTCGTCCCTCTCGCCCGCCCTACGTCGCGCCCTCCCGCGCTTGCAGTCCCTGCTTTTTTTCGCGTTAGAAGCTTTGTCAGAATACGCGTGCGCGATAGTATAGGTACACGATCGCATACGTGTGTTTACGCGTGCCCGTATATTTCGGCGTGCACGCGTGTGCGCCCGCGCGCGAGCACTCGCGCGTGCGGCACATGTACGTGTATACGTGCTTCTTTTTGTTCCTATTTGCGCGAGACCGGGCGAGCGAGCGAGCAAGCGAGCGAGCGAACGCTCTCGCGCGCGCTTTCCTATTAATTGGGAAATACCGAAATGCGCGGAATATCGAGCACCTTGATGGCACGGCTAGCATGCCCCTCCCGCATCGAGGGGGGTTCCAGAGGGGGGCAGGAGGCAGGGGGGGACAGGGAGAAATAGAAGGAGTGGGGCATGTGGGTGGGTGTGGGTGTGGGTGTGGCGACGATTTTTTCGACGACAGGCCTCTGCCGTCCGACCGTCCTCGTTAAACGAATTCGACGGCTTTCGCGAGATTGGGAATGCGAGCGGAGGCTCGCGAGATTTTTGGTCAACTCGAGGTCTCGCGAGGAAAACGTTGAAGAATCTCTGGTACCGTTGCTCCAGCATAGGCATCGTCGCGTGTAGGGACAGTCTTGGATCCCCCGTTGGTTGCTCCACTTTTTTATCTTGCTCCAGTTTGTTAAGAGATTTGATCAGCAAGCAAATCTCTTAAATATAACAGTTTTATCGGAACGAGGTAAAATGTAATATAATTTATAAGGCTAACTTGGAAGAGATTGGATAGCATTGTGTGTCTATACAGTCATGTAAAATAAATATAAAATTTTTATATTTAGTTAATAAATATAAAATGGATTAAAAATAATAATCTTCTCTGTGTTACCGTGTAAATACGGATAATGGCATCCAAATGATTATTTATCCACTCGCAAGTAACTGGGCGTTTAATTATTCGTGAAGTCAATAATTACAATGTTAATTAATTTCATTAGATATATCGTATCCTCGGGGCATATCAAACTCAATAACGCGCGATTTCTGCGTCAATGTATAAATGTCATTGTCAATCGTCGCTGCACTCCCCCTCCCACACTACGTCGGTCCATGACGCCGGCGAAGTCCTGCGGACGGCGTCAAGATTGGCAAAGATTGGAAAGGGAGAAAGAGTTCGTTGGTGGTTCGATACGCGAAGCGAGATAATTAGGGACAGTCAAACATTGTTTAGAAGTTTTAATCATCGCGAGTTTTAATCATCAGAGTCATAGGTCAGCACCGGTAACACGCTAAAGCGGTTTACATCGCGTTTATCGAGAACATCGATACATCGTTTAATAGGATTTTACGTAACGTGAAATGGATTCGAACAGCGTCGTCGGCCGCCTCGGTATCAGAGAAATCGCATTATAGTTCGTTATAATCAATGCATTCTTATCCATTTCCTATATTTCCGATCGACGCGTCCATTGTTCGTTTTGCCGCGCGGGGATAGGTATCAGCTATATATGTGTCTATTTATTTACTTTTACGTTATTACGCATCGCGAGAACGCCCGCATAAACATGGGGACTACAGAATTATCAATTTTTAATTAATTCGCGTTACGTCGCTTCGGCTGGCTTGTCGGTTTTGCGATAATCAGTTATAATACCCCGAGAACTTCGTTACTGTGTCACGTACGACTTCTTTTTTTTAAGTAATTCCAAATTGCATCACCCGTTCATGATTTTGCTACGGCCAGCGAGATCCGACTTAAGGAGATACTTAAGAAGACGATAGTTCTAAGGATTAAAATTACGAACACTCGCCGAGACGTTCTCATCAAGATTCTCGTACTCGGCTGCTTGGCTATTGTCCAAGTCGGGACGCGGCCAGGGTAAAACGAGGCGCGGGTAACTCCGACTTTCCCCTCTTTGTCCTTCCGGCAAAGGAGTCTGAAGCGGCAAGTCCGGGTCCGCTACATCGGTAATTCGGAAAAGCTAATTAAAACTTGACTCGAAGGCACGAAGACCGGCGCATCCTCGCTCACCCACCGTCTCCGGTCGCCCTCGGTCACCGAGTCGACCGTTACGAGGAGCTAAGTGAGGTGAAAATCAACCCCAAAGAACAGAAGTCCTACCTCGACCTACCTCTTATCCGCCCGATCCTATTCCGCTACTCTTTCCACGGCCAATGCATTGTCTTTGCAAACACAAACGATTTCTTCCCTATCCGCGTTTCTTTTTCGTCCTTCGCTCTGCTTAGTCATGAAATATATTCACGAGTTTCTTTATTAATATACAAAGAAATTTTCCAAGTTTGATCACTCCTTAAAAATCGAAACCTAATTAGCTCGTAAAATTTGTTAAGCTCGATATAATATCTAAATGACATAAATTGGATGTTGATATTTTTTGCATTTTGGAAAAGTAAATCCTATAACTCGTAAAAGTAAATTAACAGATATGTTAATATGTTTAATATTTTTGTTTTTATACTTTTCGATTCTGCCGAATTTAAAAGAGCATAATTCGAGACAACACTCGAGGCATTTCAATCTCGATTCGGTACATCATTTGATACAAATGAAATTGCATATCACCGCGGGACACTCCAAAGATTCCTAAAAAATCAACAGGCAGGTGCAAGGATAAGGGTGTGCAAACAGGATCATTTAGCCTTCAAGCCGCGGCTGCGTGCACCTGTCGCCCGTCGACTTTCTTTTTTCTCACCCCTGTGACGGGGAATCCGCGCGACGACAGACCAGCCATCGTATCTGTCGATCTGCGGTATCGGCGACGAGGGCGATTCATCAAAGTTTCCATCCCCACCCACCCGTCCCGTATGGCCCCGGCACGGCTAACGAAATATTACAACGCCGGACGGCCGAACGCACTCGTATATCGCGGTGGTGTCTGGACCGAGCCCCGCGCGTGTTCCGTGAGAACGATGCGCGCCTGTGCACGATCGCGCGTATAGATGTGTGGGTGTCTCCACCGCCTAAGCGGATACGCGGAAAACGAGCTCGTAGATGGATAAATACTAAAACGTCAGTAACTCACGATCAGCCCCGACCCTCCTCCACCTTCCGTCTCGTCCTCCGCTTCTACGTGCGCCCATCGCCGCGCTTTGTGCGCGACGGTATAGGCGTTGCGCTCGTCCTGCAGGATGTACATCTAGATCAATACCATTGGAAATTATCCAAACAAATTATCGATAGAGCGAAAAAAAAACCCAGAGGCCGCGCACCGACCGACCGACCAACCGAACGAACCGAACGAGGCGCTACATCACGCATACGGGGGTGGCGGAGAGGAAAAGAGGGCGAGAGAGGGAGAGAAAAAAAGCTCCACGCCGCGCCGGCAGGCAAGAAAGAGAGAGACAAGAAGCGTATTAAAAAATAAAAAATTGCCGTACATTTTTCAGGCATTAACGTGTGCGTGGGTAGGTTGGGTCGGTCACTGGACAGAGGGGCTTGGTGGGGTCGGGACGGCGGGAAGGGCCCTTAAGGGGGGTGGTTGGACGCGGGGGTGACTAGCCCCCGATCGCCGCGTACACGAGAGGAGAGAGAGAGAGAGAGAGAGAGAAAGAGAGGATACCTACGTGCATGTCTCCTCCCGATTGGCCTGCCAAAGCTCCCCGAAGCCAATTCACGTGCGCGTGTTTAGTGCAATTTTTCAAAATTAACTAATGTTCGACAGTCATGCCGTCGACGACTTTTGGGACACGCGTTGTCCCTTCACCCTTCACTCTTCCGCCGCGTAACGTTAATCACTCTTAATTATCACGAAATATCGAACGGGTCGTATTTTTCTTTATTTTGAACCCCAATTATTGCTTTATACAGCCCTAACAAACTGTCGAGACTCGGAAGATATGTATTTTCCGAACTCTATGAGATGCCTAACCTGATTTTCTTAAAAAATATCAAAATTGAAAATTTTTAATCGTGTTTCAAAGAAGCCAATTTCTAACGCAATACTATCATAGGAATTATATATTATTCGTATTTTAAACAATTTCGCGTAATTATTATTTAATCTGCCTAATCATATATTAAAAAGAATTTCAATCTTGTAATCATCTAATTCAATTAAAAAAAAAAATCCGCAGAAATTTTCCTCGCGTTACATTAGATCTTACGACTAGGATATATTTTCAAAAGTGTGTATAGGTCGGGTGGTAGAGTCGTAGGATGGAAAGACGGTCGAGGCAGAATTTCACATTGTTCCCGCCGAATGCCGTTCGCGGTCCCCGCTTTTCGTCGCGTTTGGCGCCCGGCGTAAAAATTACGTCGACTAGAGTTTATTTGTCCGGAAATGGCGGTGCCCCGGGGGTGGTGCTTGCACGGTTATAGGTGCGGGGCAGAAAAAAAGGGGACTGGCGGTAGGTGGAGGCAAGAGGGAGACGGAATGCGCGGGTGGGAGCGAGAGGAAGGCACGTACGTACCTACCTACCGGCGTGGTTGATGTATTGCGTATTATTTGTGTGTTGTGTTCGTTGCTGCATTGCGCGCTTTTTTTCTGCTCCCACCGCCTATTATTTATTAGCACTAACGTGCAATTGTATTGATCTGCAATATACCACCCGCACCCGGCCCCACCCACGCCCCCGATGGATTTTTTTCCTCTTTTCGAGAATGTATCCGGACTTTACCGGGGGATGGAAGTTTGCTACGATTGGCCCGGCGTGATGGAACAACCGCTGATGCTACACTTTGTTGTGCCGGCATGTCACGTAATTTTATTTTGCCTTCTTGAATGCCGCGATTGAATCTTCCTCCAGGCTCTTTGTTTTTGCACGTTGCGACGGTATTGCATGGTAAAAATTTGGCGATACTTATTTTTTTGTAGTGCCGGCGCTTTCCGGTGAGAGAGAATGCCGAATACATTGTTGCTGCTTCGAGCCCCGCGGTTACGGTACGGCTGTAGCTTTTGGTTTATGGATATTTCGAGTTAAATGATATCACACAGTTCTGGAAATCCGTGGACATGGCTTCCGTGCCCCCCCTCCCCCTCCTTGTCTTCGTCCCCACGGTTTATTCATGTAATTTATGGAAATATAATATTATGTAACAGAATTAGATGCAGGTGTCCCTGCGAGATATATCTTTTGCCACAGATAGTTTCTCAATACAGAAATAAACAATTTATTGGATTTAATTAGGTACGTAGTATTGCGTAGGCAACGACACGAAAACAAACATAGTCGTTTTGTCGCTACGACATAAGCTAAAACCAATAATAACCAGATACACGCTGCTCGCAGTACGATAAGGCCACTATCGCATTAGCGATAGTGGCAAAGTTACTCCGCTGTTACTTTTAAAATTGGTATCGGTCTTCTAATTATGCCATTTCATGATTTCTCGCATCTCGCGCATCTCATATCGTTCGCGTGATCGGCGAACGCCAAGTGAAAGGGAGCCTCCTTGTTAACGCGATTCGCGGTAATGGAAGCCGCACGCGCGTTCCTCGAAGTGCAAAAATATGCGAGCCCCCCCTCGCATATCCGCGAGCGTGCCGCTATGCCGTATCAAAGTAAATCTACTCGCTGAGCATCGCCGGGGGCTATTATATCGTCATCATAACGATATAACGCGAAATCAACAGGGTAACGATACACACCGGGTCCCGCGTGGCGAAATACAATAGCCTCCGCATGCGACCCTTCCCCCCTCGTGCCACGCCGCCCCCAACCCCCATTACCGAGGAACCCCCTCGGTCCCCCCCCTCTGACGTTCCGAAACGGCCGGCTGCTAGCCCGCGAAACTGACCGTGTGGCGGACCAGTCGCGTTGCGTTGCGTTGATGTAACTAAATGATTGGGTAAATGATTCCACAGCGTGCCGCGAGTAATTGAGTGGTGCTGGTGTGGGCGATGACTGCCAGAGAGCGTCGTCGCGGTCGTGTGAGTGCACGCACACGGCCGCGTAAATCCACCGGGTGTTCCCGAAATGTTGCGGCAAAATGATTTCGCGCCCGTGGCGCGATGGACCCCCGTTTTGCCGGAAATGATGATGGAGGGACACGGTGCCTATACCGTACTTTGGTGACAAGGCCATTAAAACGGGGCGCGGAATCAGGTATAGTCTCGAAAGGGGTCACGATGATGAAATGCAGTTTATTATTACATCAGGGGTAACGCGTTTGTCTAAATATATGAACTGTAGTTAACAGTATCCTGACAGTGGCTACAACATCGAAGCATTACAGGTACTATACAGCGATCATAAATATAAACAACCTTAGTTCACGCCGCGCCATCAACTACCTCATTCTATTTAAAAAAAAATACTTGAATCATTGAAATTTTTGATTGGATCAATGTGGAGAGGAGCAAGATTCTCAAAGAGAGAAAAAGTGGAACATAAAAAATACACAAGTATCACTTAAACGTACGTCGCGGCGTCGTAAAAAAGTTTAGGTACTGAATCTACCGTTGCGAGTGTCACGATTCTTTTTATTTGTACATGAAATTTCTATTAACGTAGGAATTGTCAATGTGAGACGCTTAACGAGTCTCGAATAACTCTTATCTTCGTAAAAATTCGATACATTCTGTGCCCGTAGCGGATAACAATCTGGAAACCGCGTCTCCGAGGCGAGATTCGCAGCCGGCGCGCATCATCCCTCGCGTATCGAATGAATGGCCCGCAATGATCCGCGCGTTCTTCATGACACACATTTCCAGGTCACCCAGTGGACACGGGCATACCGAGCGGATAGCGCCTCGCTGCTGCCGGCTCGCGCCGCATACGCGTGCGTCCGCGTGTACACGCGCGTGCACGCTGTATGGTTGCGCGGCACGCGCGCCCCACGGCAATGACGAGTCATCCACGCTAGAACACCTCGCCTCTGGTCCACACTCTCTCTCTCTCTCTCTCGCCACCTCTGTCCCGCACGCGAGTTTCCTCTCGCTTCCTCGCTGATTCTCCGCGCGTCGCGCGTCGCGCCCTCGCTCTCCGTCGCACCACCGCTGAATCCCGCGTGCCGGACCACCGGACTCTGTCGGCCGTACGCGCGCGAGCATGTGAAAGTGCACGTGCATGCACAAGCCGGGCGGCCGTGTGCGTGCGAAACGTAGGCCGCGGTCGTGTCATGATTTCGCGTTTGTTTACGCGCGCTCTCTCTCTTTCGGCCGGGATCATCTCCGTCATTCGCGCGCCTCTCGTGAAAGTCCCCGTCCGTGCCTCTCGCTCCGCGCTCTCGCTCTCGCTCGCGCTCGCGCTGCGGTCGGGTGTTGGCAAATTTGCGTGGCCGCGGGGATATGTTTTCGTTTCCAATGATTTATGCCGGCAAATGGGTCGCGCGCGCGTGAAAGTGTCATGCCGGGCGTTATCGATGACAGCTATCGATGGGACGCTCGAGTGTGCTTCTCGGAAGAATGCGGCCTCCAGGGGAATTAGAATTTAGAGTAGCTCTTTGAAAGCTTGGATTGGAGAATCTGAACAAATTACGTGAACTTGTTAGATCGTCATTGTATGTACATAGAGCATAGATGTAGAATTGAAAAGATAAAAGTATAGCGCTGAATAAGAATCGACAAGAACGGATCGTACGAATAAGGTGAAAGATGAAATAGTAAAACCAAGCTTAAGGAACAATACAGCTAATAATTCACACCGTGTTTTTATAACCGTTTCCCTCAACGATTGTTAATTACACATCTTCGTGTGACAATCAGAAGCGAAGGAAAGATACGCATAATGAACGTGATTGGGCAACGCAAATTAAATAATAAGCTCTATTTTTGAATAATCAATGTCAGTTGATTTTTCGACGATGTACTTTGCTCGTAGCTCCGCGACGAGGGTTGATTATCGCTGCTGGATACGTTTCAGCTACCCTAGCAAAGACAACCCGCTGAATGGATCGCGAAAAGCGTTTCAGGCAAGTGACAGTACCGACAAAAAATGAAATCGAGTTTCGCCTGACAGAAGTGGGGTTCGTAATTTAAAAAACAATGGACGCTAAGGCACAATGAGGCCAAATGAGATAGGGGATGGTTCGTTGGAAAGAGAGCGTGAGGTACCAGAGGATGGGAGATGAAATCCTATACTGAACAAGAGCAGAAGGTGGGGACGTAGGTGGTCAGGGCAGTATTCTAGTGAAAAGTTCAAACAGTACCCGAGTCTGAACAGAGAAATCGATCTTAGACGCGCGTTAATCTTCCTAAACTTGCTCGCTCCTAGAATGGCTTATTGATAATGACTTATCTCAACAGATTAATATGAGAGTTATTATCTGTATGAAAAAATTCTTCACCATTTGATTATCGACTATCAAACCGAAATAAAAATATTACAGATAATCTCGAACATGACGATGATTAATTATGAACTTTTTAGAGAACAATCTTATTTACCAAATAAATTTTAATCTACAAGATCTTAACAGTTATGTATATTAATTTATGAATCACCCAAGTAGCAATTATCAGTGCAGTCACAAGTATTTTGATCAATCAGGTTTTCATCTGGGACGATCGAACTTGTTTATAAGTGCAATTTCCTTCGCTCAAGATATGTCCCTAGTTCAAGAAGAGATTCGTACTCATCACTAGCAACTCCTATCGATTGTTGGTCTAATTGTGTTACTGTGAATGTCCGATTCACCCAGCGGATCCCAACGATGGTCAGAGACGAACCGAAATACGGCTCCCATACCCTGACGGGCAAAAAGAGCGGTTCGCATATTTTTTAACGTCGACGTAACGTCCTGAAAATTAATGTAACTTTTATCCGTCAAACCAGGAGTCAGTCGTCATGCGGCAAATGCCGTGAGTGTTTCTAAAAAAAGAAAGATATGACAATTTCGCGCCATGGAAATAAACTTTCATTCGATTTACACGCCAGATATAACACGTGAATGCGAGAATGACGATTTTTACCATTATTATCATAGAATTCAGCTTTCCGAATATCTCGGGCGAAATTTTGCAACACGCGTGTTTATAAATGCGTGACGACATGGAATGCCGCGAAAGCGAAATCGCATAACGCACAACGTGAAAAATTAGAGTATCTCTCGTAGCATAATTTAATTTCACTAGAGAATATCTTAATTTACTGTGTAATGTTAACTGCATATAAAGATTAAGAAGATTATGTAATTGCGTTAGTTGGTAAGTCTCGCTAAATTAATGGTATATTATATGTATATCTGTTTTATTTATAAAAGAAATATGCATGTGATAATGATAGAAACACATATAAGAACAAAAAACGTTTTGTTTTAAACTCACGTTCGAAAGTTTTCATTCTTCGAAAGTGCATTTTTGAAGCGATAACTTGTTAGCAAATTAATCCGACTTTTGCGTGGTTTGAAAACGCGTAGCTGCGAAGTATTAACTGGTCGTAGTGTCCTTTTTTCGCCTCTTGCGATCGTACCTGACCTATTACGCGCGACGAACTCGATAAAATCCACCTATTTGTTCCTTTGTAGCCGGAAGGCAACTGGATACGCAGTTAAATAATAAAGCAGGCAGCAGTCGCTCCGCTAATTAACAATACCTTTGCATTGCTGCTAATTGCGCTTTACTTTGTTATATTACATTTTAAGTGCGCGCCACGTCGAGAATTACGCACTCGTCCGTGCGTTATTATAGTCATTTGCATAATGAATGAAGGCTTTCGTTAATTAGCGCCATAATCGTGCGATGCAAATGCGAGATTGGACGACTTACCGTCTGGAATATTAATATGCGTCGATCCAATATGGACGTCCTTGGAAAGGAGAAACGCTGCCATAAGTGCATAATCGGCATATACGGTTTCGCTATACCGAGCATGAACGTAAGCCCTAACTAAGTTCTCTGTCGTATAATAGCCGTAATAAATTTCTCCCGCGGCTCAAAATGAGAAAAACTCGAGATAAACTTTCTATTACGTGCAAAGCTGATGTCGCGCGTCGTTTGTTAATATAACGGCAGAATTATTTCGTGTAACGATTACGCGGTCGAGAGAATCAGAGGTTTACACGCGTAAAAATTTGGGATGCCAGCAGATGGATCCTGAAGATCGTAGCCTCCTCGTTTTCAGCGGTAGTCGGTCGGCTCCGCGCGTGCATTGCACACACGAATGTTTTCTTCCGGCAACGGAACGCGAAATCGCGCGTTGAACGAGCGACGGCCGACACTATGCAAAATGGGCTTGTCGCAATAAAGGTGTGAAGGAAGCAAAACTTCCGTGAAAAATCGTACGTGAGGATAATGTATACCGGGCGCGCGAACGGCTATCGAGCCTCTGCCCGGCTGCTATCTTTAGGTCGGCGATGTTGCAGAGGGCTCTCTGTCCTCCGTCGCCCGTGCACAGGCCGTACCTCAAATGACTCACGCAAAAGTAAATTATACATTGAAAGGGTTTAATATAATGAAACGCTCCATATGCATGAGAGGCCGGCCTGCCGCTTTGCCGCACCACGACACCACGGTGCTTCGCGTTTCTCTGCGTGCCACTGACGTATCGTGAGTTCGATGAGCCCAGATCGAACGTTCCTACGAGCCGAATAATGGCGCTCGCACGCCGACGGGCTGAAAAAAAAGGAGAGTATAATTTAGTCGCCATAACCGAGGCTGTCGTTGCGTCGCGTCGGCGATTGGCGTACGCGAACCTTTTTTTATCGCAAACGGCGCGCAAAGGCTTTTCGCCTCGATATACGGTTAATGCATTTTTGCAACATCCATGCGCGTTAATAGCGTCATTATGGCTGTTATTATTGGCTTTATTAAACTGACTGCAATATCGACTGACTTTTTTTGCAGCGCTAAAAAATCGTGGAGCGGCGTGTACTTTTAAAAATGCTTGTTATCAGCGACAATTAAAACTGACTTTTATCGTACCGTAACGATAACTGTCGTGACGACCAAATAACGAATTATGGGGGGAATAAATTATCCCCGGCGGGGAGAAAACAAGATGTGCGACGTTAAAATCATGTTCAATCTTACGTGTCAGTCACATCGCGGGATCCGAGTTCGCCGAGCGGAGCGGAACGTCGAACGGACTTGACGGTATTTACAGCAAGAAAGGGTGCGATCGGAAGAATGGGATGAGAAGGAAAGGGGTGAGAAAGCGGAATGCGGCGGATGGAGCGCCGTTGGCGGTTACGGACGGGACTATGGGATCGTGGTGCGGGTGGCTTAGTTGCAGGGGACGAGCGGAAAGCATCAAAAGCAATGTTTGGTGGCGCTATAATGAAATGAATTTATGCAGAGCCGTAATGCTTGAATATTTAGCAACCCTCTTCTGGTTCTGTTTCTGGCCGAGCCGTCACCCTAGCCGCTATACCGTATTCGAATTAAATTCGACCACTGGACGTCCATTACAAGAACGTCGGTCAGACCCTATCTAGGGTTCAAGACACATTTTGCGAAATATTTTTTAAAACGGTACTCGAACGCCAGCTTTAGCACGCGTCAGATTATCTAGATTGTTGAGGAAATCATTCTGGCCACGTCGCAGAAATTCCAAGGAAGGGAACGGATTATATTTTGAGATCATATTCCCCTATTTTAAGACGAATGTATTTTAGAAGAGGCCTGTTCGAGAATATCGATTAGGTCCGAAAGTTTTGAATTATCGCCGGTCGAAAGTTCAAAGAATGCTCGCGTAATTTCCAAGCCGACAGGTTCTCCAAGCTGGAAACTATGCCTAACGATTTTCCCGAACAATTTATGCACGACGACTAGATTAGGCTTAGTGAATAGTGAAAAGTATGATCTAATTTTGCGCGCAGCGATCACTTGTACGTTTACGCGATACGTAAATTATCGGCATAACGTAAATTTGATAAGATTAAACTTTTCACTTTAATAACATTGCGTTGTCCTAAAATTAAAGCAAACGAATTGAAAAAAATGTAAGATAGTAGTTCCCTGTCTGAAGCCAACAAATTTCTGCGTAAGCGAAAGCGGCAATGTCATAATTTAATTAACAAATTAATTAATTTTATCTTCTAATGTACAGATTGTCATTGCGCGAGAGCGATGCGTTCAAAAAAATCCATGCAATTTGTTTACTAAAGCTCTTTGCAAATTGGTTGAAGTAT
The DNA here is from genome assembly GCF_003070985.1 of Temnothorax curvispinosus. NCBI lineage: Eukaryota > Metazoa > Arthropoda > Insecta > Hymenoptera > Formicidae > Temnothorax > Temnothorax curvispinosus. Next base: position 369,232 of record NW_020214466.1, read on the forward strand.
AATTTCGTATATTCGACCAATGTCACTGCAAAATGTGAAAGTAATTATATACACGTTCATGTTGACAACTGATCTTTTTCATCGAGTGAAAAGATAAATCGATGTGAAAAAACGAAACTTGAAAATTATCCGAAGAAGATTTATCGCTCGCGCGCTGAAAGAGACTCATATCAGGTCCGAAATTGTTTTTCATGATCGAAGCTTCGATTCGCGATAATGCGAGTAGAAGTGATTATCTCGGGCGTATGAGGATAGGTATATACCGGAGCATTTTATCAAATAGCTGTGTGATGCGCAAACCGCGCGTCATCATAAAACTAACCGATTGACTAACTAACTGCGCGTGTAAATACGCAATTAACGACGATTTTCGGGTAATTTCGATGAAATTTACGATCGGAGTGATATTTGGATGCGTTAGCTTCACACGCGCACGCACACACCACGGCTAATAGGCCGAACATAATTGGCGTAATAAATAAGTCATTAACGAAAGCTTTTGTGGGATTATTTAATCAATGAAGGAGGGCTTTCCTTCCTATCGCTCGCGCATTTCCATATAATCGCCGCTTCCGTACGCCGCGAATCACGTGTATATTAATATTCTGGATGCACGCGAGATGCCCAAATATTTTAATCATAGCTAATTGGCGAGTAATAATGGAGTTCCGTGGCGACCGCGACAACCAGGCGCTTGACGTTCCTCTGCATTCTCGCTGTAGAAGCTAAGGAGAGCTTAACTATCGTCCACGTTCCTACTAGAATTTCGGTTCTATATTCCGTACAAGGAACTCATTTATAATAGCATGTTAACAATTACATATGATGACAATGATAATTTTATCTATCTAATTAATATCTCTCAATATTTTTCAACAAATTGATCTCCCTTGTTTAATACATAGTGCTAGATTGCCTATATAATATAAATATTTTTCAAGATTAGCAAACATCAACTGTTTGTTGAAACATTTGATATGATCTGCGTAACGGCGTGAAAAGGAGACGACCAATAATACATTCACGCATTGGCCCGCGCACAAGTTCTTATAAATGCGGAAAACGGCTTTTTCGTGGCACGCGCGATTCTCCTAAATCTTCCAGAGATACCATAGCTAAGCTTTCTTACGCGAGCAGACAGGCACTTCCTTCCTTAATAATTTTCCTCGAAATTATGAAGTAATAACTGGCGGCGTCGCGTATAATATCTCTATATTTCAGGGCCCATTAGTTTATAATCAACACGTCTGAATAATCTAATATCGAGATACGCCGCCGCAGCCACCGGTGATACGCCCCTTCTTTTGAATATTACTATGTCTAAGCGCCGAAAAGCATGCGAACCTTTGCACATATCTCGCATTGTCTTACTGATAATTCTGACGTATAGCGTGGAATACCAGGGCTCTGAGATCTGGCTTTAAATTTCCTTCGTATTTCAAGCACTAGTTATACTGTACTAGGTAGTACATTGATTTACTGTGTATTAACGGCAAGCGCCATTCGTAAATACTATCTCTAAGCAGTGGAAAGATACATCTTTTATTCTTTTTTTACTGTGGGAATTTTTGTTCGTATTAAAGCCACGACTTTCAGATCCCCTCGTTTACCGCCTGTGTATTTTCACAACTCCCTGCGCCGTGTCATTAAACGGAGAAGCAGTCGAACAAAATGGAAAAGAACGAAAAATAAGAGAAAATCCGACCGCGAGAAGAACCGACGTGACATAACTCGCTACAACGATTGTCGACCGGTTAAGCCAGACTTGCGGCACGGTTATCGAGGAACTTAATCCTTCTCCCTTCGCCCGGATCACACGGCCGGCGCTCAGCACGCACGCGGAAATTCCGAGATACCGCTTCCATCCGGTAGTCGTCGCGGGCCGCACATGCACCGACGACGAGGGTCGGATATCGGGGGTGAGAGAAAGGGAGAGAGAGAGAGAGAGAGAGAGTGAGAAAGAAAGAGAGGGAGAGAGAGAAAGTGAGAGACGGAGAACGACCGCCCTGTCACCGAACGCAGGTACCGACGCCTGTCGGGCAAGACAGAGACGAGACGACACGGATGGAGGTGGCCGCGACAGAGGCGGGAAGAGAAAAACGCAGCTGGTTCGATCGCTGGAATCGCAGCCAGTTCGTAATGAAAGGTGAACGGAATTGGACCCCCTGGAGCCGGAGAGTCGGAGCACCGAGTGAATATAATTAGAGGATTGGGGGCCGGGGGGGTGCGCGGGGTATGACGTAATCAAAGGGTGGACATGAACGTAGAGGGGACGATACGGCGGGTACCGCGGGGCCAGATCGGCGAGGAACGACGGCAGGGGTCGGCCCTGCTGAAGAGGTGGAGGTGGCGTTGCCGCCGATAGAGTAGAGTAGATGGACGCGCAGGAGGAGAAGGAGGGTATTGCAAATTATCATTCGGCCAGCGAAGCGAGGGTCCAACTGAACTGGACTGGCAACAACTTGATACCGACGTCCACACCGAGCGCGGCCAATGCGCCACTGTCGGAGCCTGTAGTTTTGTCATTAGCCGATAGCGTCTGCCGATAGACGACGTGGAACAGGGATTATTGGGCTAGGATTGCTAACGGACGGCACTTGGATGCAAATGTCTCTCGGTATGCCCAGCGCCCTGCCTCGATCTCCACCGTGCATAGGCTGCAGGTGAATCTTGAATTTCGAGGCGAACTAAAACATAATTATCGCTGTACGTATTAAGAAATGGAAAAAATTAATACCTTCTTCGATATAGAAAGATTCAGGACAGTGTTAGATTGTGATAGAATTTTTTACTCTTTAGATAAATTACACTTGATTAATATGTAGAAACCGTCTTTTAATTAGCCTCGGAGAAAATTTTGGCGTAAACGTTAAACGCAAAATTGTAATATTATGAATGATATATGGAAAATATTGAGTATATATTGTTTGTAATATTTCATACTGGTGTTAAAGATTAGTCGGACAATTCGTCGGAGAAATTGGCTTAACGATATTATTCCGATCGTTCGTTACGGGTCAGCATATATTATTTATTCTATATTCTCTACCGTCCGATATGTTTCGCTTCTCCACCCCCCTCCTCTCTCTCTCTCTTTCTCCTCTTTCTCGTTCGAAAAATCGCACAGTAGAAATGTTGTCCGTAATAAGCGGTAAACAATCACGTCATCAACTCATTGTTTCGCGAGAATCGCCATAATCTTCAACGAAGACCATCCACATTTTCATGGGCAGTGCCGCAGAATGCAAAAAAAGGTCTCTTCGTTTCTTTGAACATTGTAACGATGTGAATGATCCGAAGATGCTGCAAAACTTTCGCGGTTTGCGCATTTCGAGAAAATGCGGCGCGAAATTCCCGCGGGTGCGATTCGTTGCGCGGAAATGGTAAGAATACTATTAAAATTCCATTATGATTCACTCCCAAGCTCGATCCTACGTATCGTCGTGCCGCGGCGTAACGGCGGTTAGAACGGCGTTTCCGAGTTTCGCAATTTATGCGCATCGGTTAACGGGCGCGGACGGCCGCGAACGAAAATGATAAATTGGTCATTTCTCAGTTTTCCCGGTTCGGTTTTACAGACGCGCGGTCCGCGCGTTTCTCGCACTGCCCGCAATGGTATCCCCCGACGGGAATCGAACACCCCGGCGTTCGGGCCGTTTTGCATTACAGCGAATCGTCCATGTTGGACCGGGTTGGACTTTGCATACTGATTATCCCGGCGTGATTGCGGGAACGAAAGGGTTGCACGCAAATCGGACGACGGGGAAGGTCGTTGCCACGTCGGGCGGAGGAGCGGCGGAGGGAAGCGCAGTTGGGTAAAGTCCGCCGTTCTAATGCTATCGATTCTAGTGCTTAGCATAATGAGGACAGGCAGCGCCGGATAACGCCACCGTTGGAAATGGAGGTGTTCTATTACGCCCTCATGAAGGGGATGTCAGCCGGTCTCGTCTCCATCCGCAGCACCTAATAAAGTGCAGAGCGTCCTCGTAATATGCGTGAACGTTATGCTATATTTCAGCGGCGTCATAATCTAAATTGCAAGTTTATATGAAAACGAAAATTGCAAATATAATAGAAGAAAACGGTGACGTGTTAATCAGGAAATTTCAGTGCGATAGTCGAAAAAAATATAAAATCTGATACAATAGCTCGTCATATAAAATCTACAAATATACATATAATAAAAAGACTTTTCATAAGCGTGAATTCATAAGCATGCCGCAAGAATAGTACTATAATCGAAAGAAATTACAATTTATAATCTTTTAGTTTTAATGGCACTATTTAACACGAGGCTTGCATCGTGAATGTTATAGTGAGTATTTTCCATCTTGCATAGTTTTGCATAATTACGGGTTCATTTTTTGACATATTTTTTCTGAAGCTTCTTGAAAAAGAAAACTCTTTAAGTATACGTTACAAAGTATCCGGGGGACCGCACAGACGAAAACAACATTAATATCCACGTATGAAACGCTGATATAATATATTCGTGTAATATCAGAAACATGTATCTGCTTTAGTAGACGAGGCGTTCCAGAAGTAATTATCCCATTACTATCGACGGTATAATACCATTCGTTCCAGTTATGATGCCGAGCGGAACGCACATTCGTATCGATACCAACACAGGCAGAAATTTAATTAATATAATTTACCAAGCCCGCAATGTATTAATATATGTCGTAGAGATTAAAGTCCATTGGAAACTTCACCGAGAGTGATCATCCGCTTGTTTAGCATTGCGAACGCGCGCGCAGGATAGACATCGCCTTAAGCTACGAAGTGAGAAAGGGCCATTTTAGACGTCCTCGATTTCGAGATTGATACGGTCGTGTGATCTATACTCCGTTTCAACAAACACTTTTGCACAACAGATATTATACGTAGTAGTTGATATAACGCGAGGTGGGTCAGTCCGAGCTTTTTCTTGCGAATAAAACGCTTCCCTCCCTTCACATCACGAAAAACGGAGTAGAAACAAAAGGGGACAGCGCAAAGATAAAGAGTTCGTTGCACTATATATACTAAGATAACTTTAAAATTCAAAAAATCTCAATTGCAATGTCATAAAACGTTAAGACCGAGTTGCGAGTAGGGAACAAACACTAGCATCTAATTAACATTAATCATCTAATTTGATACGATAATTTTCTCATGCTTATAAATGTATAATGATCGTCCGCGCATACTTGATACACCATAATTCTACGGTTATAAATTCGTCGAGCGTCGAGCGATAAATTCGACGACGTCATGCCGACAAACTCGCGCCAGTCAACGGCGTTACGTGCCAACTTTCGAGAAAGCCGTTCCTCCCGCGGGCGTTCATTATCAATTCGTCAAAAATATTCGACGTGGCCGCGACTGACGTTCGAAAAAAATATATATACATATATACATGTATATATATATGTATAAACGCTAAATTCGTGGGAAGCGGAAAAGAGAAAGCGCCGTGCGAAAGGAGAAAAAAAATCTCGGTGGTACACGCTCCCGAAGCCAAAATTCAATTTATAATATGACAGGAGCTATTCGATTTTAAAGTCCATTTTTCATTCTCGCTCCGCAGTGCGCACACACGCCCTGACGTACACATGTTTTTTTCCTAAAATTTCGCCAAAGTGTCCGCCAGTCTGAAAATACCAGACAACAGTGTTTAATTCCCGAAGCTGGAATTTATTCGGTGTCGGTATACATTGTGAATAATGATGCAGTCTCGCGACGCGGCCGCGTTGTTCCATCGTCGAAAAAAAGAGCGCCATAAGAATACACGTTCGTTAAAAAAAAAAAGAAAAAGAAAAAGAAAAAACAAAGAGCCCTTTTACATCAGAAGAGGGTTGATTCATATAAATGCGTTATATTCCGTTCCGCTTAGTGCGCACACGGACCATAAAAATCTTGTCGGCGAAAATTACTACGCATAATAGCGTCGGACGCGCAGTAGGAAATACGAGAGAAAGGGGGCGGAATTAACCCTCCGATGATTTGCATAAGTGGCTCGCGCGAGCGAGGGAAGGAGGGGAGGGGGGGGATGATCCGTTGCACGAGCGTGTAACCCCGCGAAATAATGACAGACCGGTGAAGAGCGCATCGTTATTACAAATTATTAGAGACCGCACTTAAAATCAAGACTCTTTCATGCGATGAATGTCCAATGATTAAGAAGATCAAATTATTCGCCGTGATCGCACAGAAATGAATCTTAATTAGTGGAGCCCGTGATATCGAGACACACGATGAACGTCTTCCCGCCTTATACATAAAACCAAGTTTCCTTCTTTCGATACCTCTGTGTGTGCCATAAATAGAAAATTATGTTTCCTAAGTAATTGCGCCAATTCATCGCCGCGCGTAAAGCATTTACAGGAAATTATTGATATTCGTAACGAATGAGAAAATTAATCCAGCAAGTATTACGCGAGAGAAAAATATTACGCCAGTTAATTTCGTATTTCTGCTATTATTTTACGGCATTATAACTGCGATTGCTTTGCGAAAAGCATTATCGGAGACTACGTTCATTAGACGTGGGAATCGTTCGTACTTAATTTAATGTCCCGCGCCGGGCACGATCGTATGTGCGGGCACGTAATTTTTATAGTTACGGCTCTGATTAAAATACCAGGACGCGACATTACGAATGCAGGAACGTTGAAATGAATGCGTTTTACATTACTGCCGTTCCCCGACAGAGGCCCGATGTAATGTTGCCGTGGAAGGGTGAGAACACTCCTATTTTTTTATGGCATAAAATTTCACCGCAATGAGAATTGCTGTTGAAAAATTGATAGGCCGCCGCGTTGGTGGCTCGCAAGCTCTCAGTAGCGGTACACAGATTGAGTTAAGGTTCGTTTTTTTTTTCCCCCGCGTTCCGGGGCGTTTCGCTACAACGCCTCGCTCTTGTACGGAAACAACTCGCTTAGCGTGGTCTCTTAATACGGAGACAAGCGCGACGGTAATACGTTGAATTTCAGAAAAGCGCGCGGTTTTTTGCATTTGGATTACCGTGAAATTTCCGCGGCCGCTGAGCTGCGGCTTGAATTTTTCAAGAGGCCTCTCTCGCAATGGTAACTTGGCGTTGTTTTTCACGAGACGTGGACATACGCGACAATCGTTCAACGGTTAATATTAATGGCCCAATTAATCCGCAACTGTCATAACGCCATCGTACGTCGTGCTTTAAGCTCAAGTTTTATGAATGAAGGTTTATCAGTGATTTGCGTTCCCAGTCAAAACAGGGTGACAGCAACAAAGGAATGTTGCACTATTTTTACAACATTTTCGATATTGTCTGTAAAATTATAAATCGCGTCTGGCGCCGCTTCTAATGGCCTGTATTCCGCTAATACTATCCAAGGTAGATAGATAGTGATTAACGTTGCGGAACGAAGTTTGCGATAACTTTATTGTAATAAGATGAGCGCGGGCGTGTAGGGCTTCCTATACCGATGCGGCGTCAAGGGGGACGCGCGGAGTGGCGCGGCGATTGCGGGCGGTTGTCGAGTGTGTCGGTAAGTGAGAAGGGTGCCGGACTCTGGACCGCTAGTAGAAGATCATTATAAGCTTGAGTTACCATGGTTACCATGGTTACGGACCGACGGCCGATCCTGGAGCCCGAAAGTGCGAGGGGGAAAGCCCCAACGAGAAACGGTCAGCCAAGTATCGCATTTGACTTTACAACCGATTCCATACACCCCGATTGTTATGCTTATGCCACCCTCCACCCTCCTCCCTCCTCCCTCCTCCATTCTCCTCCCGCTCCTCCTTACGGCAATGCGCTCAGCCTAGTCTAGGATTCGGTTCTTTGCGGAATATCGCTTTTATGTGTCTCTTCCCCTTCCGTTCCCGATTCGCCCAGGATTACCGCTGTGCTCTCGCGTTCTTCCAACTTTACCAGTCCGCGAAATGTGTTGCGCTGTAATCCGATCAAGCTACCATTTGACCTGGACTTTAGCTTCCTCGTTCGAGGTCTTTTTGTACTTAAAGTTCGATGCTCTGTCTAAACTTTGGACTTTTATCAGGGCTGTCCTCTAATCCTAGAACACAACTGATTGATTTCATTATCCCGATGTAAAATGATCCTTTAATAACAGCGCTCGGAGAAACTATTGAGACTTTGTCGTATATAAAATATACGTATTTACAGAGGAACGAGACGCGCTTTTTTTCTCTCAGACTCCGCGGGCTCCGCGGCAATTGCTAGCGCCGGGATCGAGACGGAGAACGTATCGATCTTACTCCTCAACGTATATGTGTGCCGCGCGTGCATATGAACGACCGGCACGCCGGCAGCGAGCAATAAAACCCTATCTTGCGGGTTCTCTCGCGTGCTAAATACTTTCGTTTTTCTTCGGCCAACGATGTACTTGGCCGCGCCGTTATTCCACAGGTGTTTGGCACTTCCGTAAGCGATAAAAGCCCCGACCGCGGCGCCCGACTTCCTGCTTTTTTCTCCGGTCGATCTTTTTGCTCTGCTCAGCCCGACATCTCGCACCGGAAGCTCTCTCTTTATCGCGTCGCATCGATTGGAGACGATCGAGAGAGAGTAGCAGACAATCCCCGTGTTTCGACATATCCGCAAATACCGGAAATTCGCCGGACATGACCGGATGTAACGTTACACCGTCCCTGCACGTTACATCCATGACGATGTATCGGCAGCGAATCGGACGTAACGCGGATGCCAGCCTATGACGGATCACAGATGGTCGATGGGCACGGCCCATAAAACTTATTATCCACCTTTTACAGCCCGGTGGTAAATTTAAAGTGGTTTTAAAAAATTCGACGGCGAATGGCCTGAGCGATCGCAAAAGGGATCTCTTTTTTTTCCGTGAAATTTACGTTCGCTTCAAAATTCAGCAAGACGATTTTCATAGCGAAGATTCACACGTTTGTCTAGGTTAAAAATATTTGTTTCATCGATCCTGTAATCCTCTAATGTTCTAAATACTCCGGATTTTTTTTATTCCGTTTTGTACAGTAATATTGATCATTTATTGAAGTTCCTTATCTATTAATAAAAACGTTCTCACTGTTTTTCATAATAAAACTCTGTAAGATCGCTCGAAAATATCGTGATCAAACTTTATTCCGGTGGAAATAATCGAATCATAACTTAACAGGTGGAGGGTCGAAATTCGGCGTTAAATGCGAAACATAAAGTCCGAGTAAGAAACAAATGCGACATATATTTCCGAGACTGCCGCAGGATATATTTACGAAAACAGCGCAAAAGAGCATAAGGGAAACACGCGTGGCTACACGAGGCCTTATTATTCCGGAGCTCTCGGAAGTTCCGCGATGGTGTCCCTGGGTGCGGGAGGGTTGCGTTCGAAAAAGAGGGACGCCCAGTCCAATCTGTATGCTTCTCTATCGATGCTTTGTACGCCGGCAGTGTGGAGGTGGACATACAGATACACGGGCGCCGTCGCGAGGGGCAGGGGTCTACGAATCGATAAAAACGCATCCCAGGCAGGCGCCAGCCAGAAGAGGACCGCGCGGATGGAAAAATGCGAGCGGGGTTAATGCGCTGATCATGTCATATCGAGGTGCTGGCTAAACAAATACCTGCCCGCGCGGACGAAAATGTACGACTGTGTCGTAGCCGCCGCTGTTCGATTCTCCCGCGATCGCGCCGACAGCTCGTACCTTCCGAAAGCTTTATGCATCGCATCATATATACCACACACTCGTCCCTTTTCGCGAGATGCGCTTTATCGCGAGATGTTTTAGGACTCTTTTAAGCCGCGGAGATGAACGCGGATTATCGCGAGAAATTCAACAAGTTGACTGACCAATCTGACGTCGGAATGCCAAATGTTCTAATTATTTTCCTCCCGTATCGATAATACGCGTGTCTTATTTTCGAAATACGTTTCGGACGTTGTATTTAATTTCGTGCAAAACGTCGTCTGAGATTATCAACTTGAGGTGAGATTTTATGATATCAAAATGTATTACATATTGCACTTATTTCATCTTTATTAAACTTTGTAAATCTATTATATAAATATTTTTATATTAGCTTCTTATAGAATATGTTAATTACACGTGAGCATATGTAATATAAAAGTGATTACCAAGTAAATTATTAATTTGTATAGATTTGTATACATGTGCATATATCGATCTGGATCAAATCGCGTTCAGAAGCGGCGCGCCAGTCAAGAGCTAGCCCCCTTTCTCTTCGCACGGAGATTCCGCGAGGGCTCTTTTCGTATAATAATATTTCCAATTCGATCTGAGGTTCTCCCTGTCACCCTCCCCCTCCTGCCCCTGGCATGCAACACCCCCTCGATATATGCACCCGGCGGTGCCGGCGCTCGCACTCAACCGCGCGCCCTCTCACCACCGTCTCGCGTGCATCCCCACCCCCAAAGCCGGGGGGTGGCACGTCGCTCACTACGTCATCTGTCCCCTCGACCAATCGACGGGCGGCGCGCATTTTTTCCCCGCGTTGAAAAAAAAAGAGGAAAGGGCGAAAGAGATAGAGAAGCGCAAGAGAGCGCACGAAGAGGACGGGAAGAGAACCGGAGGATGCGTGTCGGAAAGAGATGCCAACGGCGGAGGGCAGGCCGCGAGGGGAGGAGGAAAAGAGAGAGCGGTTCGGCATTACCCCCGAAGCCCGTTGCGGACCAATCGCCATACGTAAAGAGGCATTTTTTATGGGCGCCGCTCGGTCGGCCGGTTTGTGTGATAAAAATTGACCTAAGTCCTCTTCTTTTTTTTTCAAAAGAGCGCGCGAGCGAGGGAGAGGGAGGCAGTGACAGCGAGAAAGAGCGAGAAATGCAGAGCGCGATAGACAGAACGAGGAGAGCGGCGATGAGAAAGAGAGAAAGGGAGAGGGACAGCTCGCGCTGCGCGCAGCGGCTATAACTGCCTAACATTAAAAAAGATGGGCTGTGTACGGGGTGGCGGTGGCTGGACGGACGGACGCGCGAGAGAGCAGGACAGGAAGGGGTTGGAGGACGTGGCGGAGGAGGCGGCGGTGCTGAGAGAGGCCGGAGGCCGGAGGGCGGCGGGGCAGCGGGTCGTCGGGTTGCGAACGACGAGCATGGAGAGATACAACTGCGTTGCACGTATGTGTCGCTCGAGGGGGTGAGAAACGCTATGAGGAGGCGAGCGGGGCGGCGCGGGGGCGCTCGGGGATGGATCGGAGGTTTGGGCAGCTCTCACGTGCGGATGGAGGGGGCGCAAAATAATGCGCATAAAATGTAGCGTATTTATCATGGAGATAAAATGATGTGCTCGACTTTCAGGCGACCGACGCTGTTGGCATGCGGGTACAGTCCGTCGCGAAAATAGACGGTTTAACCAAACGTGCGGCTCTTCGGGGATTGGAAAGCGCTTCCAAGAGGGTGAGAGTGTCGTACGCTCAACGCGTTTATCGAGAGAAGTTATCGAACTTCTCTTTAATTGTCCCTACTAGACAAAAACAAGAGTTGAAATTCCTGAATTAGAAATACTTCTTAGATTACTTTAGATTTTAAAAAGATTTTAAAAACTAGGGTATATTTTTTTCTAAATCTAAATAAAATGCACATTTTTATAAAATATGTTTTTTATAATTTTTAGAATAATAAAAATTATATAAATAAAGATTATAGTGTTTGATATGCAATATCTTCATTTCAAACGGGTAAATGTAATCTTAATAAGACAAGGAGATGCATAATATCCAATAACATAAAAAATTTTAACTTTAAAAATTTTTTTTAAATAATGATATTAGGTTTTCTAAAAAGGTTTAAATAAACTAAATTATTATTAATAATCAAGTTGTATCATGACTAAAAAGTTATGGCTAAAAAAATTGTGTGATATATATTGTTGTATAAGACATTAAAGATGCTAAAGAATTGCGCTTCTGCAGCAAAGTCGCCGAGAGAACATCAAATAATAATTCGCGGAAAGGTAGCAACTGGCCGGGTGAAATTCATTGATGATAAAGTGCATTATAAACTCCGGAACGCAAACCGATAATATTCCATTCGCGGTATTCAAAATTCATTGGCGTTACTACCGGGGCGATATCGCAGAAAAAAATAATATTTTCACCTTTCATTCGACGGAAACCCCGAAAGGATTTTCAAATTACATTTGCTGCGAGGCTTCGATAATATTCGCCCGCTTTAGGACTGCGTAATTACGCGAACACCCCCTCGGGAAGACCCTTCATGGATCGAGTCGTACATCGAATCAGCGTGCCGTCACTCGTAAATTCGTTCGGACGAAGATTCCGTTTCGGAGAGTAACCCTAAAATATCCTGACCCCCAAATATGGGTGACGCAAGTGAGGAAGTGGCAGGTCGTGGCGGAACGCGATCGAGAAAGCGGCCAACAACGGCTGCGCGATCCGTACGCAAGCGGTAAATGGATCCCAAATTGCCAATAAAATTATGAAATCGCATCGAAAGGAAATTGGCATGAATGCCATGCGAATCTTTCAATTTCACGACCCCATCGCACCCCTACCCTACCCATGTAGTCCGATATATTAGGAGCAACACCATCTTCTATCCATATCCGTTGAACTCTATAAGGTAAAATTAAACAAGTAATATTTATGATTATTAAAAATTATTTAAAGTACATGTGTACAAATAGAACTTTATTCAAATAATAATTAATATTTAAGTCACTGAGAAATATTCGGACTCTCTATCTCGCTCGAGTTAAATTCGGCTCGTCATTGTAGTAAATGTGTGTGCACATGTACGTATAGTCCCAATGTAATTCCGTTCAGATATAATTCATAAATAACGTAGATCTAATATTAGAATCAAATTTGCAGTAAAATTGACCTAAATTAAACGTCATGCATATATACCTATATATATATATATGTATATCGCGCGCAATTTCTATTCAGCGTAATGAAACGATCGACGTCGCTGCTTCTTACGGTCGCCGAACACGAGAGAGCCACACACACAACGGCCGTCCTCTCCATCCCTATACACCATAGAAAGGACCTCATCAATTTCCCGTTTCCATGCGAAGAGACAAAAAATAAACTTAATATGATCCCGACTATATGAAGATGCGCCGGAGCGACGCAGCATCCTCCGTCCTTTGTTTTAAGCGAGGGTCGTTTGTGGTTCTCTCGTTTGGGTGTGTGTGTGAACCGTGCCATGTGCGCGCGCGCGCTCGAACTCACATATACGCATGTACGCACACATACAAACACCACACACACATATAGAATTGGGGTAGCAGTCCCGTGTGTCCACCCTTCGTAATTCTATCAGAAGCCAATCACGTCCGGCAGAGGGTGGCCTTATCTGTGCATGCGGAAAATCATCGAGACGGAAATGCCGATTCTTAAGCCTGGCGTCTTATGAAAATATTGTCTCGTTCATGCGCGAAAATCCCGAGACGGCGGGTTTCTTTGACTTCGAGTGCGCCGGACTCGTGGAAGCTCGAGTGCTCTCGTGTTCGACGTTTCTCGGAAGTTTACAGTCCAATTTAGACCAAAGACAATATTATTCAGAGAGAAAGAGCAAAGATCATTACGTACGTACGACTTATTGTGATGAAATAATTTTGGTATCGCTAAATCTCTTCGTTATGATTTTAACAGCAAAATAACGTGATCTAAGATATGTTTGTTGAATACCATATTATTCTTAATGATATATATCTTCTGGGTATTTAATATGTTAATTATTATTGTTACATATCGTCGATGATTGCGGCACTCGCATACTAAATTTTATAGCGAGTTTAAACCAAACCAAAACGACTCGAATTACGCTCAATGCATTGAAGTATGTCCTGATGTATTCGTGAGAAAATTCGTCGGGGACGTTTCGCCGCGAACAAGTGAGAAAAAGTAGCTTAGCCGGCTTTAAATTCACGGTATCTTTCGCCGACGAGAAAGGTCCACTTACAAAACAACGTCCCGTAAATCCGGGCCGTAGTTGCATTATCTTTCGCGGAAAAGGAGGCAAACATTGCACGCGTCGGCGAAAGCTTTTCATTTCCGTAATATTTTAAAGTTATCGTGTCCGCCGGGGCAAATTTATGCCCCAATAAAGTTTTTCAACCTTTTCGTACGGCAACAGCATGAATGCGGGAAGAACAGTCCAGCCAGCTAACAGATAAATGATTCGCGCGAATTACGTTAACGATTCATGCCTGATGGTTGTTCGGAAGCATCGGACACCGTAGCGACAGGTGCCGCTTTAAACACGTCTCCTCGATCTTTAAGTGACATATTGGACATATCAGGTAAACTGAAATAGAACTTTTAGTTAGCTTTGTACACTATCCTCGAATAGATTGCTCGGATATATTCCGAATATTTATACAGGGTATCGTAATCTATCAAATCATTTCTCGCGGATACCAATTTCTCCCATCGTTTCGACAAATTTGAAGTCGATCTATGAATAGTGAAAATAGAAATTTCTATTGTGTATTTATATAATATACATATCACATCATGTGCATAAATAGATAATGTATTCTACTATTCTTGATATGGACAGCTGTAAGATTAACGAGTTTGCATTTAAAAATGCAATGCGTTTGTATCCATAATATCTCAACGACGTATCGAGGAATCATCTGATTTTGCCGACTTTAATTCGGAATTGTGTCACGTACTTGCACTTTGTCACTATCCGGCCTGCGTGGATCCATTTGATCGTATAAATTTTCATGTCACCGATACCCAATCCGTTATCAGAATCAAGAAATTATAACGCTCGCGAATCGCGATCACACGTCTGATTTATCGAAATCGAAACTCCGTAAAGATCTAATCTGTATCTCATCACTCCCGATCGGCGATATCGGCAATTCAAACGAAAACGGTCGCCACACGGAATACACACGGCAGGCGTTTTCGTGAGCATCGATTAATGCAATAATTAGTCATCGATAAAACGATCGCGTTTATTGCGAGGTTTATAGGCGGCCCGAGAGTGCCGTTTAGAAATTCAAGTACGTCCCCCTTTTTCCACCACCCGCTCGTACTCGAGCACAGCGAAAATCGCGAAATCTGGGAACAAAAGTACGTTCTGGTAAGAAGAGGGTATAATATGGATCTCCATTTGAAATAAGCTTTCCCTCCCTCTCCTTCGCCCCGCGTCCTCCTCCTAGCACCCCCGTGTACCTAGTTTGTTGCGTTTGAATATTCAACGCAAGTTTTTTTTATTAGCTTGCCGGCCCTCTCCTTGCCTACAGCTCGGCAACAGACATCTTTATTCATTGCCTTTCCAAAGATATAATTGAGTAATTATTTATAATATATCTAGAATATGCATGCTTCACTTCTCCGACGGAATATATTACTGCTTACTGCCCCTAAACGTAACCTCTTGTTACCGTTTGGATTTCTAACTTACGGGTTACTTCGCTGGTTCTCAACTTGGCGATTTTAATGCGCGAAGGGCTTTCTGTAGATCATGAATCATATTTAACAAAAGATTTTATGCTATCGATATAACGAATGTTACCAGTATTTTCAATTTACAAGTTTTTTTTTTTATAAAATCGAGGAAAATAATTGATTACACGGGAACAGATGAATGGTATAAGAATATTGAAAGAAGAATCTAATATTTTATATGAAACAAGTATCGAAAGAGTTACATGAATCGCAAAGATGTAATAATAAAGAAAATAAGGCAGGAATTAATACCACACTTTGAGATTTGCGAAAATCAAAGCGATGTAATTAAAGAGTAGGTATATTATTAAGTGTAAATTATTTTCATAATCCATCTCAAGTGGTACCTGCTTATGATTATCTCACTACTCGAGAAACTTGCCGTCGATGTTAGTAGGTTGCAAAACGCATGCGGAACGCGAAACCCTATAGAGCCGGGAAGCCATAATTTCGCATTAAGCGGTAATCGCAATCCGGGGTAAGTAATCGATATATTAGTCGTCCGTTAATTAACGTCCTTGTGATCGCGCGATATAGACCGGCTGCCCTGTCGGCGAATAGATTTACGAGCTCACCTATGTTAGAAATCAGCGCAAGCGTATCCTTTTCGGGTCACCTGCTCGCTGATAACTAGTTTGCACGAGAGGAGAAAGGCTTTATTCTTGCCCGCGCGCGCTAGAAAAGATCGTTGCTCGACAGTTGGGCCGTAAGCACCGAACAATTAATAATAATTTCTGGATTAATGCTAATTACATGCTCGCCCGATAATAATATCCGCGGCTCCCGGCGTCGTTAGTCAACGTGAAAAAAATCGAGCATCAATGTGCTTGATTATTAGGGTATGCCGCGATTGATTACATAGAGAGCGGTTTACTTACGCTCGTTGGCCTTTCTCCCTCCGCAGCCTTGTCCTTTTTTTTAATTGTTCGCGGCGATAATGTTACTTAGTTCGCGTCGCGAAGTAATGTTATCTATCGATCTTCATGAAGTGGTAAGATGGTAGTACTGTCACGGTGATTGAGAGCCGCTTTAATTCCCCGTAAATCAGAGCCCCGCTGATTAAAGACAAAAGGTGAGAGGAGTGGGGAAAGCGCGTAAAGTGCGGTGCGAGAAAGATAGAGAAAAGGAGGTGCTGAAAGCCGGTCTGCATTTGCGGTCTGCCATTGCATAGGCCTCGCTTCATATTTGTAAGAAAATTATGGAGAGTCTATTGCGTGTCTACTCGCAGTTAGACCGACCAGCTTGACCTAACCCGCCCCCAGTCTTTCCTTCCATCTCTTTCGCCGCATTTATCTTCCTCCTGTTCTGGGTCTTTTCCTTTGCTCGGAAAAATATTTCGCTCCTCGAGACTTTTGTAATAAGCCTATGGAAAGCTTGGAATATAACGGTATAATCGGCAAGTTGTAACAATTCTCTGTTAAAAAAAACTTTTAAAATACAAATAACGGCCCTCAAGTGATAGTAATTCAAGAGAGTGAAGCGCGCCCGTAAGAAAGAGGATGTCCATGAAGGATATCCTCGGAATGGCAACTCGCCGAAAATGGCGTTCGGACTATATCCCAGCAATTACCATTACGTACCTAAGGTCGGTCCGGTTGTTGGATAGCATAATGCTGTATTTAATGGGCGGCACTGCAAGCCGTGTGTGACACGATATACGAGGCCGAGTCAACATATATCCTGTCAGATTTTTAAAATGCCCTGATTTACAATGACCATTGTGCTGTCCGCCGCATATCTATTGTCGCCCTTCCAACAGCTATCCAGATACACTTCTGTCTAGCTCCGCGAGTAAACTTCGTTTCCACTGCCCGCATCCCGCGTCCAAGGATTCTCCGGCTCGCATCGCGTGTTCCGAGTATACGTTTTCAAAGAAGGCTTAACGATCGAAGCGCGTCCAGATCGTCGATCGAATGAAATCAAGCGAGTTAAACGCCAGTAGTTACTCCAGTTCAAAAAGTGATAATTGGTAGTGTCGCCTATATCATCTAACCACCGGATGATTAAGCGTAGCATCAATCGCAAAGATTTGAATTGATTAAGAGCTATTCGAGATTAATCGATACAGTATAATCAACTGAAATAAAACCAACCGTCGCTGTTTCAATAGTTTGTTGAGGGGGAAAATACTTCACCGCGACTATGAAAATCGAATAATCCTCTTGGAAGATGCTATCTTAATTGGTTAAATTGTCGCAAAGAGAATATACGCTCGTCGTAACTATCCAAGGAACTGTATAAAGTGTCGTACGAATAATAATGACGCCCTTGAGCGAAATGGCGAGCTCTTAAAGATAAAAATGTACGAGGTACATTCGGTCGCTTTCACGGGCAATATAATTGGTTGATTTTACTTCTTCAAGTCACGCATGCATACTGGTGAAAGAGATAAGTTAATGAAATCGTGTCTGGTTTATGAGCGCGATTGTTATGCGTATTCGTGTAATACAGGGTACAGTGTGAATTGATTAACCGCTTCTCAACGGACCGGCGGCTTTAATTAAGTTATCTATTTGTTTTCGACATTTTCTTCCATAAAGTACGATTCCTTTGCTGCTCCATACAATTAAGCCTTTATGTGACCGTCACGTTCGACTGGCAGAACCCCGCCATTTACTTATCGTCAAAGAAATCAATGCCAATACGAAATGGACGCGATACGTGCTAACTTTGTACGTAAATGTACTGTAAATAGATTCTGGTTTCTTCTCTTATCAAAATGTACAATAATGCATGCAAAAATAGCAATGGCAATCAATTTGAATAATTCCGAGCTACTTAATAAATAACACGATAAGATAATTTTACATTCCGATTATAAGGAAAAGAGCACAAACTCGTTGAAGAAAATATCTCTTTTGGATAAATAAATACATGAAGGAGAATAAATTTAAAATTACACGTCGTTACACAGCTCATTTTTTTAAATAGGGCCACTTAAAATTTTAGCGCAACGCTGGTAGTACAAACGTTATGTATCTTTTATTAAATTTTATTGTTCCTAGCGCTCGTCTCTTGAATATTTCAGACGGGCGCGATGTTTGCTCGGCAGGCAGCGAGCAAGAATTCTCTTGAATCGTGTGGAACTTGGAAGTTAGCACGTTTTAGCATCACCGTTGTCATAAATTCTGCTAAGTCGAACTTTGATGCCGAGAGAGTTCAAGGTAAACCCCCGTGTGGTAGCTCCTGGAGAAACGTCTAGAGTGAAGCGGAGAGGAAGGCGAGCCAGAGCCTGGCTGATTGTAAGTTATATGCGACGTGCTTGCTTTATATCTCCAGTGCAACTTTCCGCTCTCGTAAAGAAGACTGCTCTTCGCTGTCTTCTCTTTGCATTTACTACCTCCAAAAGTGTATCGCCCTTTTAAGTCGAATATGTACGCGATTTTTAACCTCGCAGATTACTCAAACCTTGCTTCAGCAGATTCTACGTTGCACTTCGTTATAGTGAACAATTTTTACAGTGATTTGTTGTGACATAAATTAAAAAGCTCCTAAAATCTTTCTACATTTGTAAAATTGACGAACATTCAAGCAATCTTCTATGCATTTGCTGTAGTTTATAAGTTAATTAAACTAAAATTGAAAGCCCTAGCACGCATTTATTTCTAAATGGATTTAGAGCACAATATACAATATGTATAAAGACCTTAATTTTGTATATCTTTACTAATGGCATATATGGATTATCAAGTCGATATATATTATTAGATAGACGATATTATAGAAGTAGATAGAGACATTCTCGAAGCTATCGGAATTGAAGCTACCAAAGTACTTTCGCCGATCTCGCTGAAGAAGGGACAAGTAGTCGAACGTGTTATTCTTCGGATGGCCTGAGACGCTTCCTTATACAAACGAAGCAAAGTTGGGCGCGGCGTTACCCAGATCTCGGGTCGCTGGCTGATGGCCATAATCTGAGCAGGCTGGTGGGGTTGGAGGCGTGGGGTCTGGGGTTAACTTATAATAACAGAAGTTGCTCGAGAGTTCAGTGACTGGACACTACCTGGAAGCTCGGACAGCTACGACAGGGATGAGGGATGGGTCGTCGCCAAGTGTCCGGCCAACAGAATGTGAGCTATAGTACCGGTACAAGACGTGAGACCTGGTCTCACGTGACCACCGACAAACTAACCGTGGCGTATGCTGCGCAAACAGTGTCGAACTTTGGTGCAAATCGCGAATTTAGAACTTCGATATGTCTTGGTGATACTGCCGGTAAATTGGCCGGCACGACGGAACGAATTTCTTCCCCGTGGATACATCCTGGGACTCGTCCTAGTTTGACCAATATATTTTATCCAAGGATCATATCGGAATTTCAGTAGCAGCTTTGCTTTCTCCCGATTCTGTGTTCGATCTTTTAATTCGTATCCTCGAGCTACTCCGATGGAATATCATTTCCATCGCGCAAGAATTATTCGAAATTAATTCTGACTTCTTAATGAACGCAACAAAGTTCGCTGGCACAGGAGAGTCGCTTCTCCGTTCGAACATTCTTGCATGATTTCTTCCTACCTGTTCTAGAAGTCGAGTTTACGGACGACGCACTTGGCGGCGTTCCTCTTTTATCCGCGACTGTTCAATTTATTTACGATTTAGTTCGCGTTTATCTGAGAATTAATTAAACGAGACTTTTATACCGTGTGAAACGGAAGGGACGTAATAGCGAAATTAACCTGCCCTGTACGACGGACTTGACTCACAAGCACCATAGAATATTTCGTGGCAGCGTCCGCCTCGGGCTCTACCGATCGCGTCCCCGATATCTCGCAGCGGAAACTCGTTAGAAAATGTTGAATCGATGTACGGAGGCATGCCTTATGAGAAGGGCGTCTGAATGATGGCCTTCATAAAGTATGATCGGCAAACAATTAACATTCGCGTAGCGCGACCTACGCGCTATCGCGTTACGAAGGCGAGGCTAAACGTCTGGCTCTAATCGGCTCTAACCATTTGCCCGAGGACTGTTACTCCGTTAAGTGACAATCGGAGGCGTCGGCTTGAAATAGCATCACATTCATGTTCCACGCTCTCTTGTGCTTCCTAGATCCCAAAGATCCCTTCACTTCAACCTTCAACGTTCAAGAAAATGCGAACAAAGACAAAAGAGAAGGTCTTAAATTTTCGATAAAAGTACTATTTGTTCTTTATGTAATATATTATCGATTATAATACACATTTTAAGATACACGTCTTGGCACTTCCCTCTATAACAGCTGAAGATGATGGCTCATCCTCAGCGAATTCAATGTGCCTGTTGAGCATTGAATAATCCGCGTTGAAACGGTTCCTCTTTTTCTTAATCGAAGCGAAGATCACGAGTTATTATACGCGCTCAACTCACTCATTACCAAAGAGTAAGTCCCGCGAATTAACGAGGACAGCTATTAACTTTTGTTCGGCGAGGTCGTACCTTCTCTCCCGCGATCGGTATCGGTACGTATCAATTATAGGACGAATATTAATGAGTTCTCAAGGATCGCCGCGCGCGTAACCGGCGTAACTCGCTACCGCGGCACATGACGAGGAAGGAAAGGGACGGAACCGCGTATCCGCGAGTATTTGACGAGGGATCTGGAGTGTCGGACTGGCTCGGAGGAGAGACGAGAGAAAGGGAGAGGGTGAGCGGGAGCAAGAGAGAAAAAAAGCAAGAAGTTGATTGAATTTTACCGCGGCGCTGTGTTACCCCTACGTGTACACGTGGCCGCGTGTGTGCGCCGCGATCCGCGGGACTCGTGTGTATTTACAATCGGCTGCAGATACTTACGGCGCCACTTTCGATGTGACGGTGTTATAAATGGGAATTGAATCGAACCACAGTCCACGCCTTCCCAAGGTTATCGCCCGGCTGAAATCTATAGCCCAGATACAATCTAGTAGACACGCTCCGTAAATTCAATTACGCATTAACAAAAATCACCGCTATATACCCCGGAGGAGGACGACGGCGGAGTTCGCGCGGCGACGGCTTCGGGGGAGGAGAGAGGCAGCGGGGATAAATTACCGCCGGTAAGATGAATGGTGACGCGATATTAATTCCGATTTTCGAGCCGCAGACTTATTAACGCTATTCCGCGCGCGTAACCCGTTCCCGTTCTCGTGGTTTCAGATTTAAGGTTTCCGACCGGAGAAGCGCGGTCTTTACAGCTATATAATTATGAAAGTTAGTGCGCGCGCCCTTCTGTTCACATCGTACTTGCGCCCAGCGTGGGAGTCGATGTTGCCTGCCGTCGCAGCAGCGTCGAGTATAACTTCGCATTAACGAAAGCGCGCGCGGGAAGACACCGCAGCGCTATTACGCGTTATTTGAATGCGTTACGAGCGCGCATAATGAAGTGCCTCCTGGCATTTTATTGTACCCTTCCTGTCTGGTCTCGCGCATCATTTGGTACGCAGCTGGGTAATCATCCGCCCGGCATGATAGGACCGAGGCTACTGGGCGTGGATAAATCTGTAAGCTCAATAAGGGTAACTGTGATTAAGTGCTTTCGAGGCTGTACGAGACTCCTCGCGGCGGCAGCGACGACAAAGATTTATGTCACTTCCGTGGAAACGGTGCCGCGGGAGCCAATGATTCGCGAAAAGGGACGTACCCGCATCTCACGCGGTAACCACACGGACGAGCCTCATTGAAACTAAGGTCAATCGCTCGCGCGAACGCATATCAATAATCAATAATAAATATTACGTAGGTATTCACTAAAATGTGGATCTTCCACGCAAACCACGGTGAGATAAATAGAATTGAAAATCAAGCTGTCTGACGCACACTAGAAAATAAAAGAAGTGTCAAATCAAGACTTATATATATACTCGTATATACGCAACAATAATTTATAATCTTGAAATGAGATATGTATTGCGTTATTAAGGGGATCCCGGATTCACGGCAATTACCGACATTTCAGTTGGACCAATTTTCTTCGAATTGGCTTTACAGAATGGAAAACTCATTTACACGTTTAAAGTACGTACAGAAATCATGTGCGGGATAGTAAATTTAAAATTAAAAACTTAAGAAAAATATATTTAATTCTAGTTGGTGTTGCACCTTTTGTACCTAGAGTCACTTCAAGGAAACGTTCGCTTATATACAAATTATATAGCTTACGTGTACAAATAAAAAATGTCCCGCACCTCGGACTAGATCAAAGAACAGCGTGGCACCATTGAAACTAAGATTGAAACTAAGATAAGCCTAATAAGAAAGATTTTTCATCCAACTGATTTTATGCATGTACACACGCAGTGTGCATGACGTTGCAATCTGACAAGGGCAGATATATCACAAATATCTCGTTAGATAAGGACAGATATAAGCCGGAACATAGAAAACGGTCAATATTATCCCGTCGGAGTTCGGCCATCACTTAAGGCTTGGTTGAATGAAGTGATGGTCGATGAAGTTATTTATATCGTTCAACCAAGAAAAAAGTTTAAATTAAAAATTGAAATTGTTATTATAAGATTTGATTTGACACTTCTTTTATTTCTGTGCGCAACGATAATGAAAGAGAGAAAATCGGGAGTAACGAGCGCAATGTTCCAGAAAGGATCGGGCACGTCATTAAGACTACAATTAAAAATGGTCGCGTAATAAAATCGCGCATTAACGTGACGAATGCGAGGCCGTAGCTCATCTTCCACCGTCGCGACTTGTCGCAGCATTTAATATCGCGGTGAGCAATTGGGAACTCGTCCAACTCAGGCGTTCCGATGTTACACGAAGAAGGTCGCGCTTGCTCCGCATAATTAGCACGTCGGAAGGCCGCGCTTCTTTGTCCGTGCGACGGCGATGCGCGCTTCTGCGTCTGCAGAATTTTCCTCTCTCTCTTCCTCCTTCGAGGGATATCATTACGTGCCGATGGAATTACTAGCACGGAAGGCGCAGTCCGGGCGATAAATCATGTTTAATCGTAATACGAAAACTACAGTCAGCTGTCCTGTGATCGCATTCAAAGAGCATTCCTTGAGGAACTCGTTTCACACTCATTAACAAATATATAGCCGACGAGAGCAGATTAATGCTCTGATAATTAATCGTCGAAAACGTCGTCCCGACGACACTTGGAATGAGCCTTCATCCGAAGCGGCAAAATTATATTATCGATGTTGTTGCGCGCTTGCTCTTCTAAATGTTACCGCTGTATATATAAGCACTTCAATGTGTCACATTTATTTTTTTGACATTAACAAATTTTTTCGATTATTAATGCGTTTACATGCAGAAGTATATGACAACTCTGCTTCATTTCGTTATTGTAATAAATGGTTAAAAGTTAAACGGCAAATTGGAACTCTCCTTGCAGACACGTCTCTGTGAATCTCGTTTGTTTAATCACACGAAAGTTTTTTCTCATACATTAATCCTAGGAACAAGAAAGATTAAAGCCGCTACGTCACTCAAAGCTCGTTTCGTTTCGTCCTCGCTGCGAGCAAAGAGAAGTAGAAAGCTGGCAGATAACGCCATAATGAATACCGAATTTGTATCGACTACTTTGTGGTTAATTATTCGACCGGGTCTTTCAGCCGGCGCGCGATGCTGCCCGCTCGTAAACGTCAAATTTAGCCTGACAAAAACGATGGCAATTAAAAGTGCATCCTGATTACTCCGCGATGCGGTCTCTCATAAGAGAAAAAACTTATCTCCGGCGCGCACGCAGCCCGAAGCGGAGAGGCGTCAGCGACTTAGATGAGCGCAGACAGTGCGTGCTCGACGCCGCGCGCCGCCGTGCAACAATGTACGATAATGAAGAATTATCGCCGCATAAGACTCCCGATGGAATAGGCGCTGGGCTACTCGTTAGCAGATCAGGATCGTAAAAATCATCGTGGTTGCGCGCAAAGGCTCCGTGTGCGCCGGAGGTTGTCGGACCCCGACAGCCGGCCCTCGACATTGAATCGCGAGGAGACGCAACGGAATCGCTTCGAGGGGGATTCGCTCCGAAGGCGCGCGACGTGCCAGAGTCCGCCTGGAGCTGTCCGAAATATACGTTCCTTTTGCTCGTCACTGCCGTTCTACTACCAGCGAGCCTTTGAGCTACACGCACTCGTGCGGCCCCCTCCGTAAATCCGCGCGAGCTCGTTTATCGCGATCGTCCGTCACCCGGCAAAAGTCCTAAATCCTTAACTCGGCCTTGTTGCTGAAGATTACTCGCGGTATAATATGCGGGTGTCCCGAACCCGTTTACACGTGCGAGAAATCAACGATCCCGACCAACGGGAGCGGAAAAAAACTCCGCTAACATCCGGAAATCCGACCGTCGACATTATGCAAATCGAAACGGTGTAAATTAACATCTCATGTAGATAGACAACGTATCTCCTACCGGGGACTATCTCGGTAATCATTGAACGTGTCGCCGATGAAGTTTAATTTCCTTCCTGTGGGATTTATCGCGCGCGATTTATCTCCGGATATTTTATTCGCTTTTCAGCCAGAGATAAGGCGACGCGCATCGCAATCGTTAGCCTAATTTGACTAATGACCGAAGCAATCGGCGCCGTGTACGCGCGTCCGCGAGGAAAAGAGAAAAAAAGCATAGGTGCGGCGACTGAATTACGCACCGGCCAAGTGTCACCAACCGGCCGTGCGAGTCGCCCGCACTCATTTTCAACGACCGTCGTCAGTCTTAGTCCTGCGTGCCATCGCTCGAACGGAGAGTGGGAACGGTAGCGGGCTGTGGCTTTAGAGGGGTCCACTGAAGAGGGCCGGGGACAGCGCAGCGACGGCGGCAGCAACGACCACATACGTATTAGGGGCAATATTTTAGCGGTACTTTTAATTTCGCCGTGATCGTAAACATTTCGACGCGTACACACGTGAGGAGGCGCGCGGGGCGACTAAGGAAACGGAACGGACGACCCGAGAGCGTATTTGCATATTTTAATGAGGTACCGGGGGTATAATGCCGCGGGAGCTGCCGAGAGACGCTGCCACGACGGGGCAGCAGGTAGCCCTGGTAGTAGGTTTTGCCCCGGCCAACGTCAGACCCAAATGCCGATGATAATGTGACGCGCGAGCCTAATGCGTTCCTGCGACAACGCGATGCGACGATCGCATGTCAATTGACTCTCGCTGCGGAATATACAGATACTCGTGGACCCCGCCGTACACTTCTAACAAATTTAGTTTCTTCCCCAGACTTCCTATTTTATGTAACATCGATATTGGTTCTCACAATCGATTCCAGAATAGCAGACTCTAATTACGAATGTCGCATCGTAAGCAAATTATATTTCTCTTTTTATCTTTATTAGATAGAATACCGTAACTGGCGTAACTTAGAAATAATATAAACATTTTTAATCTCCCTACTGCTGTAGATTTAACGAAAAAACAAAGAAGAAGCGTTCATGTGTCGCATGCAACCACCGCGGTGACCGCGGACGTTGCGTCGAGTTCAAATTACGTCCGAAAGAGACGGTGGTTTCTTTTATTACGCGAAAATTTGCAACGGTCCGTTCCACCTCCTCGCTCGAAAAATCGTGTGAAATCACGTGAGAAGCGCGAAACCGGTCCCGACGTTCACGTACACGCGCTCGTCGTGATTCCCGCTTCTCTTCGAAGCCAACCGCCACGCCGCCGATCTCCTTTACGGCGGATATTCGCGAACAACTCGATCCGCGCCGCGCGCGCGATCTGTCCTTTCCTTTTGCAATACGTATATACCGGACACGGCCGCTCGGGCAACCCGGGCCGAAAGGCGTTAATTATAATTAGCAGAGGCGAGATTAGTAATTAACACTTGGGGGTAATCGCGAGCGTTGCGTGAAGGTGCACGGACGAACGCGGACGGAGCGAATCTGTATGCGATCCTGCGGCCGAGCGTGTCCGTGATAGCCGCGAGAGTGTGTGCGCGCGGATAATAACGGCCGGCCCGGTCAGCGAGGCTCGCTGCGAAGAAGGCAGGCGAAGCAAGTCGCCCGATTTATAACGTAGATAATAATTGCGGGCCGAACTTAATATTCATGAGCCAATCAGATTTGCGTTCCGAGTCGACGGGACCCTGGAGTCTTTGCCCTTTCGAGAGATTCATTGTGTCGACGACGACTGCGCCACGTGAATTCGGCAACGGCGAGGGACTTCTTCGGAGTTTATTAAGTGAACGGAAAAATTTCGATTTTTCTAGAAAAAAAAATTGATCTTTATAATTTTATACACATAAATCTCTGTTAACATTCTGAAATATGATAAGAATATTTAACTAGTTCATAGTCATAAGTAAGATAATTTTCTCTTTGCATAGACTTCTTGCAAGATTTTGAATTAAAATATCAGTAGATGCGTGGCGATTGGGGAAATTTTTAGGAACGTTCGTAAAGCTGCAATATACTTATCTCATTGAAATAAATATTTCTTAGTCAATCTTACGACTAATGCGGGGTATTACTCCGTTTGATCGAATTAAGCGAGTCAAAGCTAATGCTACGGGTCTCGTAACGCTAACATCACTTAAACGATAGAGTCGCAGCAGCCAGGCGAATCGCCGGGTCAGAGAGCCGCCTAAAATGGTTATTATGTTGGCCGATTGCGTTCGCAGCCCCGGTAATATTAACGTCAATTCGAACGTAAGAGGGTGGCCATCGACGCGCTGTTTCCTACTGATGAGTCACTTTGAGCGAGCGCCTACCGGCGATGATGGACGCTAGATAGTCATCGCGCGTATCGTACGAATTACCGACCAGGAGGATCGGCGTGCACAGATCGAGAGATCGATAAAGCTATCTTCTAAAGGCACGCTTAATTCTATCAGCCACCACATCGCCTTGTTTAATCTTTTCCAGGATATAATGATTTTTCCACAAAAAGAAAGTTTATATTAAATCGGCAAGAACATCAACTTGTAGTTGTTATCTTAACATAATCTTATCGTAATAAAAATTACAGTTTTCTTATTAAATTTTGAAATTATAAATTGCGCGAAATTATAAATCTTGCAATCTTTGGTAGTTTCTAAAGTATTATAATTTCAAGATTGATCGAGTTGCCTAACAAAAGTAATGGCTTTTTTAAATAAAAAATGTAGAAACAAAGTATTGAAGAACTAACCATCGAAATAAATTTAACTCGAAATAAACTTAACAAAATAACTTAAATGCAGGGTAATTATAAAAGATTTGTATGTATATGTGCATGTAAAATTACCATATACCGAAGTTACCCGTAAATATTTTCTCGAGCGAAGGTACAGCCTGAAGTACGCCTGACTGACGTTAATTGTGCATAATTTGCCGCCTGGCCTTCGCCCGGACCATTTTAATGAAACGCGTACATTACGTATACGTCTTAGGGTTCGATTTGGTACGCATACGAATGAACGGGTCCAAACGATTCGCTGGCGTTTATCGTTAAAACCGTTCTCACTCGATGTCATTTCTGTCCATCGAAATTGACTCAACGGCACGCAAAGAAATTTATCCGGCCAATTTTACGAATTTAAGACAGGCTGGTTAATCTTATTCTTGACATTTAAAGATGCATACGTCATACAGAAAAAAAAACAAAATTGCGATATGTAGACACCAATTTTTGTATTCTTTGTTCGTTTTATTATCCATTTATTCTAACATATTCTTCGCCGCGTTATATTTGGTAAATGTTATTTTAAATAAAATTGTTATTTTACGGGCGATAAAAACAGCGGCGGGTAAACGCGGAAGACAAGTAGGACGGGCAAATATATGACGCGCAATCGTCGGGAACGCTAGCGCGCGCGGCGATCCTTTCGCCGGCAGAAAAAAATAGCTGGAGTTAAAATATTTAAAGACCCACGCGGTTTAAATACTTCCCCGTCACAGCGGAGGCATTAATAACTAGAACGAAGTGGTTGAATTATCCCTCTGCTCCGTGTTTACCCCATCTCACCCTCTCTTTCCGTCGCGCTCTCGGTACGCCGAAAGCGCCGCGGAAAAAAGCGTCATTTGCAGAACGCGGATGACATTTTAATCGCGGGCGCGAGCGGTGCCCGGACTCCTTCTCGTTGCTCGAAAAAAAATATGGCCACCGTTTTCAGCAGGGGGGAAAGAGAGGGTAGGAACGCGGAGGGCGGATGGGCAAGGGGGTAACAACAGGCCACGGCGCTTCGAATTTCGACGGCCGCACGGACACGGGCGGCAGAGCAGTTTGGCGGTCTGCGGGGTCGGCCGAAATGGCCGGAAGCCCCGGGTGTTTGTAAGTTTCGGCTAATAGAAAAAAATGACGAGGTGCCGGGGTACCTACCCCGTGTCCATTTCCAGCCATTATTTTTATTCCGGTGCGTTTTACCGGAATGGCCGCTCGGCCGAGCCGCATGCACCGCCATCTATATACGGGCACGATGGAATGGTCCTCTCTCTCTCTTTCTCTCTCTCGTTCTCTCGCTCTCTCATTCTCGAAATTCACCCTCTCCCGACTCGCCGCTCTTACGCGACTCTCATCCGCGCTTCCAACGCTTCTTCCTCTATCTCTCTCCTCTTTTTTTTAGCCCTTTTCACTTGCTCGCTCGCACGCTCGCTCGCGGCCGTTCCACCACGGATTTACACACTTTTTTCGGCCAGCAACTGTCTGTCATTAGGCGCAGCACGTGGATCGACGTACGAGCGAAGCCGCGATGAGGGTAGGAGACGGGGGTAGCGCAGGGCATGACAGCGAGTCGGGGGTGGAGACCGGTTGTGCCCGGGAAGCGCGTTTAACAAGGACAGATAGTGATTTAATTTTAAAAAATTGACGAAACGACGCACTAGCTACGGGCCAGAGTGGGGCCCAACCGTTTCTCTCTCGCGCGATTGTGCGCGCGGTCCGCGTATATGGACGCGCCTGTATATATGTGTCCGGGGGCATTGATTAACTTTCGACAATGTCAAATCGTCGGCAACGCCGCCCTCGCCGACGTTCACCACGGCATGGTGAGGCGTTGCAACTGCGTTTTTTAACTCATTTGTCTGCATTTTCGGCGCCGTTCGCGCCCCGACGGGGAACGAGCAGGGAGAACAGGGGACGACGCGGCGGACAGGACCGCCGTAGCGCGCCCCACGACCGGTTCGAATAACGCGGACAAATTACTACGACGCTACTGCATTCGAACTGTGTCGAGGATAAGCGATCGCCGGCACTGCGCGATTTCGGGTCAGGGTAATGGCCGATGATTTTGCAGATTCCGGGAGAAGCGATGCTCGGGGGAATCGTCCAATCGACGATGCGTAGATTTATATGCAGCCCTCTTTTTTTTGTATAGGGATATTGCGTGCTCGGGTCCGAAAAGAATCGATGCGCGACGAATCTGACAGGTAATATAGCGGAGGAAACGTTTTTATAATCCTCATAATTCTCATAAGTCTGAAGAGCAACAGAAGTGTGAATGAAATGAAAATGTATCGTATCGTTTGTACGGACGTGAAGGATAAACGATATCCGCGTAACGTATAGAGGTGTATGAAGGAAAGTGACTCATTTATGTAATAAATTATTACGGGAGCCGCTGGCATGGTTGTGTGTATCGCTTGAAACCCTGTGACAGAGGGAATCTAAAAACCAGGAAGTTTTCGTGAAACGATGTATAGCAACGACTAATGAATTAACGCGCGTGCGGTGGGTTCGCTTTGAAAAAGACCAGCGGCAGCTTTCACGTTACTGCCAGCGGTACGAAAAAAGCACAATGTTGAATTATACGACGGCCAGAGGGCCGCCTCGCGGCGGCTTTTAATGCTAATTTAATTATTTAAGCTTTTTATAAGTCAATTAACAGACGCTTCGTGTTGCACCGCTGTGGCGCGCATAAGCACCCGTACGAAAGTTTTACCGCCCCGCATTCAATGTCCATCGAATTCCTCGTTACAATGTAGTCAAACGCACGTTTCTTCAATAACTATATCGCTGTCAAAACTAATTATAATGTATTGTATCATTAATTTATTATCATACGATTGTATTAGCTATGACGCAAAATATACAGTTCTGTTAGAGATTAATTAATAATGTTGGTCACGTGCATCCCTTAAAAATGTCTTGCCCTACGTTTGAACAGTAAAAGAACACCTCTCTTCTTCGATTATGAGCCTCATCGTTCCTCACGTTTCACTTACGAAGCTGGTTTTCCCTCCTCGGCCGCGCCACCACGTTTCGCAAGATCTCCACGCACGACGCATTGCATTATAATAAGTTATTAAGTCCAGCTGTAAGAGGGTGGCGCGGGAGAAGGTGAAGGCCCAGTGGTTCGTAGCGTTCGTTAGTGGAAGGCCAGTGGTACGTGTGGAGCGACCGCGCGAAGGAGAGGGGGTCCGAGGATGATTAAACCCCCCCGAGACGGTAATTTTTCATGTCCGATCATAAATTACCGGGCTGCACTGCCTCCGCATGCGAGAGACCAGTGTGTTACGAGTTACGAGAAAAATTTCAGCCGGTATTATAATTAGCTATGTTAATTATGCATTAATTTATTATCCAGCGCCGCGCGACGTTTTAATTATAATCTTGCCAGGGCCGCGGGGGCAGCTTGAAAAGTAGTTTGGTAGTTTCGAGCCGGCGCACTCGCCCTTCCACCTACTTCTGGTTCTCCTTCTTTGTCCATCGTCGCCGTCGTCGTCGTCGTCGTCATCGTCGTCGTCGACGTCGTCTTTACTCCCGTCGTTTTCGCTCTTCTCATCCTCTTCCTTTCTTTTTTCACGGCGACCGCGCAAAAATAATTTCATTCCAAAGCGCGGAGTTAATTAGGTTTCTTCGAGATCCTCGGTCGCTTCGCTGACTTGCCGAGGTTACGGAGGAAGAGTATTATTCTTGGCCGTCGCCGCTTTATTTCGTCAACTGTGCAACTTTGGCAACGAAATATCGAGCTCGAGATTCGCTCTCGTTTTTATCTAGAGAAAAGCGACTTTTGAAACTTTTCTTAACTACACTATCGAGAGTTGATCATCTTCGTCGAAAGAGACGACGACATAATTGGAATCTTTTTCTATGAAAGTTGGCTTATTAATTTCGATCGGCATACGGCATTCAGATGTGAATTGTTATAAGTATCAAATGCGTTGCAATGCTGCCAGCGACAAAATCTGTGCTAGATTAACTTTTACCTTATATATATGATTGCAAAAAATTTACCTCCCAAACGAACAATGTCTCGCGAGAGATTACCACATATATCACATTTATGCACAGAGTTATCTTCAACAATTGATCATTTCGTTGGCAAAAACGAGCTTACTCGATATACATTCGGCCTTTTTTCTTTACGCATGTATTTTTTTTTTCAGGCGTCAGAAGCATTCGAGGGCTTTCAATTACGGTAAAATGCGCGGCGTGGGACGGTTTCACGGGGAACAGTGCAAATTGGATTGCGCCGTACATAAGTATTCAACAAATGAAAATTGATTCTGACGCGTTGCCATTAATAACCGCGAGGCGCATTGCGACCGTCATTTAATGAATGCAAGAACGCCGAAACCGGCGGAGTACTGTAGTGTATTTGTCATATTAGAGAAGTCAGGATAGACACCGCCCGTTAAAAGCACTTTACTGTTTCGCTAATTCCATTTATTAATACAATAATATAGTTTGGCCACTATTTAAATTCGGTCCAACGAGACACGGCCGCCGCCGGTTCCTCCATCAACCGAATTTCCACGATACCCATTTTAATCCTGTTTTTCAAAGTAAACATCAATACCAAAGTGCTTTCATAACGTTTACGCGTTTATCAGGCGCGGATACATATGATCGATCCGATAGATTGAATAATGCCTCCGATATAACGCTGTACGATTAACCGCCGCGCGTGTACGGCATTTGTATCTTGTTTAACTAATCTGATACGCATAACGCGAAAATATGCGACAGGCAATGCGATTTTTCATCGCGATTCTAGATTTCTTTCCCTTTCCTTCGACTTTTTACAAATCTCAACTCACCATGTCGCGAGCATTGTTAAAACAACACATCATGTTGTTAGAAATATTCATTTTTTTTTAACTGAAATATAGTTCTCTCTTTCTCTCTCTATCTCCATAAAATAAATTTACTACTTCAATATAATATATAACAATTTGTTATACTAGGACACTTTTCACTTAACGAAGACGTTTTACAAAAAAAGTCAATTTTTCAAAATTATTATATATGCAATTTTAACATAATGAGTGATAGCATATAAGCATATTTATCAAACTGGTAAACTTGTAGCAATGATTTTTTTTAATTTAGTGATATCTCTAATTATTTTATATATTCTCAGTTGTTTATTAATATTATGTTCGGTAGACTTGCCATTATATAACAGGTTGACTATCTATGATGTACAAAATAATTAACGTGAAAGAAAAATTTACGTTATATTTTATTCATTCATACACGATGTGCACATTCTGTACGAATACACGTGCATATAACAGAGCGTCGCTTCATCTGCCAATATACGCTTACTGATTTACACAAAAGCACAATACGTACTGTAGGCTGTACAATTACATTTACACGTTTCTTCTATACACGATATTTACATAAACTTTTTTTCACGTAAATCATAAATTACGCGACTTATGTAAAAAGAAAACTCGACATTTTATTATCTCTGCAGAAGGAAACGCATTCTAATTAATTGTTAGTTAAATAGACAAGTCTTCCGAATAAGAAATAAAGAGAAATGATTACCGTATCCAGTGTTCCTATACGCGTTAAAATAATTTTTATCGCGTGTGAAAAGTTGCTTAGAACGTCAGAAATAATCGATCATCCAAACAGGGATTCTTTGCGCGGTCGATACGAGGCACCGCGGCGAACCGCGTGCGGTTTCTTCTTGGTTTACCGGCTATTTTTCGCGGCGTAGCGCGCGCGGCATGGGCGAACGCACCGCAGATACGCGCGATATTTAATTTTCGTCCGTTCCTGGCCCGTATTAACCGGATGCCTCGGTACTCGAAGCGACGTGAATCCGATTTGCGCCGAGTATCACGACAAAGCGCATCCCCGGGGGCAAGCTCGGACGAAGCGGCGCAGAACTCGTCGGGGATAATAACGATTTGAGTAGACGGGACATAATGCTAATTCGCAATTTGCAATTCTTTTTACGCGTCTGCCTTCGCCCCCGCTCCGCGCCACCTCGACCGGCAGTCCGCGGACGGGACGGGACGGGACGGGATGGAACGGGACGGGACGGAACGGGGCGGGACTTCCATTTAAACCGCGCAATTAATTGACCAATTTCCAAACATTCTTTGTAAACCTCGGTTACGAAGTTTTGTACGGTGCCGAATTAGCTAAGCGTAGCGGAGAAGTGTCGGTGCAAGTAGTCCGAGAGACATTTATTTGGCTGTCTCCGAAGCGGTCGGGAATTCCGCCGGAGAGCGTGGTGCTGAGGGAGAGCGAGTAAGAGATACTGTGTTAGCTCTAGTGGGAAGTAGTATATCCTATAGAGAAAGAAGCAACAGCAGCGGTAGCAACCTCGAGTACGGTAGGACAGAGCGAGGTCGGAAGATCGTCCAGCAAGAGAGAAAGAGGGAGAAAAAAAAACCGTAGGGGACACAGGAAGAAAGGGAGGAAGAAAGGAAGATAAAGAGACTCGTTTACCACAAAATTCGAGAGAGAGGAACGAGGATGAGGGAAAGGTGTTGAAGCGTGACCAAGAGAAAGGAAGAGGAAGGGAAAGGAAAACAGAACGGGAACGTAAAGCGTACGTGTGTATGTATGTGTGCGTGTACACTCGCGGGCCGGCCTGCTCGTGGTGCTGGCTGGTGTGAATGGAGAGAGAGGGCTCATCGAGTAGAAGAAGGACAGGTGCGGAGGGGTCCGGAGAGCAGGAGAAGCGAGCATGTTTTATTAAGTGCGTCGCGCGTGGAAAAAGCGCGAGGCAATTTTCAGGTGCTAAAGCGGCCGCTGATAACGCGAGACCGCGTTTGAAACAGTCTGTTACACTTTTCAAGTCGTTATACTCGCTGTTTGAGCGCGCACTTACATCGAGGTTGATTGCAAATCTCGAGGAGTCAAAGATGGAAAATCGGCGTTCTCGCGTGCTATTCACCAGTACTTGTTACACATGCGATTTTCCACATATTGTATATATCACGTTACATTTTATAATAAATACACTTGTTGGACATAACATTATATCGATAAACGAAAACTGACACTGTAAATATGATTTGCACGAATCTCGTATGTGCACATTTTGAAACAGAAATGTAATATATTTGCGATGGAGTTTATCTAAAATGATATATTGTTAATCGTTGCTATATAAATTGTCATGTTACGATTTGACAGTTATCGTGTAAATTACTATGCTCATTTGGACCTGCGCGTAGGCAGGTAAAACGCGAGCGGAAAAAATTGTCAGACAGCTATAGCGGATGACTGAAAGTGTTTTCCTTTATGAAAATCGATGCAAACATTTGCTCCGATTCTTAATGTTGATGTGACGTGACTACCCCCCCGAGAACGATGGCATAGCTGGTATAGAGGAAAAGGATTATATACATCGTTAACGCGTGCTGATACGACGGAAGGCAAGCCATCTATTATTTCAGCCGTCAATGAGATGTGTCAGCGCTGACGGATGTACGTCACCCGCGGTGTTCGTCTGGCAGACGCGGCCGACTATCCCGCGAGGGAAAAAAATCCCGGAAAAGTGGAGGAGAGGCGTCGACAAAGTGAGAATTAATATTCAATCGCATTAACGAATCGTCGCTGGCGACGCCATCGTTATACCAGCGGCATACACACATTGGGGAACAAGGGGGGCGCCGTCTGACGCGGCGGATGGGAGCAGCGTCGTGCGGTGAACAGACAGAGAGCGAAAGAGAGATCGGGGGGAGGAAGCGCCACTGGAACAAACCACCCCCCGCGTCGTTTCATCTCGCTCCGAGTGCGACGCCAAATGAAAATACCGAAGGACAATGGAAATACTAATGATTGATTGGATACGAAAAAGAATTATAATTGAAAAAAACGCGGAGCGCCAGCCAAAAAAAAA
>NW_020214466.1:404581-435482 GCF_003070985.1 Temnothorax curvispinosus
AGAGAAAGGACAGGAAAGGTGGTCGGAGGGAAAGAGAAGGCGAGCGAACTATTGGGAATAATATATCAATACCCATCGAACCCACGCATACGAATGCGACGGTTCGGTGAGGGTGCTCGGGGGTAAGGGGCGCTGGGGTTCGCTCGATCGGCGGGGGCGGGTACGAAGGGGTACGAGGGCGTTCGGAAAGAGTAAAAAATATTACACCCTCACATACTGGCGCCACGTCGCGGATGAAACGGGCACTGACCAATACCAATAACGGGCGGCACAAAAGAATGGCCGGTCGGTGTGCGAAAAACAGACCCACACAGCGCCCCGGCTCCTCGCTGCTTCGGTGGCATTATAGCTTTTCACGTACCCGGTGGCTCCTCGATACAACAGCGACCGACTCGTCGGACCGGTTCGTTTGAAGGAAATTTCGACGCGGTCATGCGACGCCACGACCAGCGAGGAAGCCCCGTGGAAAAATTAACCCTTGTAGTGCCGGGGCTTTTTTTGGCACGTTAAGTGCAGCCCTAGGGGCGAGAGCCCGCTCTTTTCTTTCGATTTTCGTTTCGGATTTGATATTTTTGCTTTTGTGGGAAAACTGCAGAGAAATGATACTGTTGTCGAGATTATCTCGATTTAAACTATAGAAAATATGATATAGAAAACCTCGTATTATTCTCGTTTTTATGCAATATTTAACAATAGCTCTTTTAATATTACTTGATCATAAACGTTATGAATTAATCATTAAGGAAAACTTGCCTTCTAAATCAAAAGTCTTATTACAATGAAGTAAATATAACGCGTAAAAGAGTCATGGTGCGGTCTCGCTTCGCGTGTACTTGGCGCAAAACACTACCGTGTCTTTTGACATGTGGAGCCATCAAAGATAAATTAATATGCTACTTATTGAATTAGTTTAGAATTGGAAGCATAATCAACCTCCATCATTTATTGATAGAATTTTAGATAAAGTATATTCTAAAATTAATTGACCGAGATTGTATACTGAAAATATGTGTTCGTTTTCTCGAAATAATATAGTTCCCTATAAATAATAAAAGAATTTTAATTGTTTAATGGTAGTTTTGACGAGGGTTAATTCACGATTCTATTCTTTACCCTTCTTTTTTCTTGCGTGTGAGAAATGCAAATAATTTATACCTCGGTGCAATGTAGCTATTATGATTCGTGAAATTGTAGTATAACGCGGAAACGACCGAGGTACTCGCCGGCTCGAGTCGAAACAAGATTCCTGGCAGTCTACAATGTCGAAGCGTTCTCCATCTCGCCGACTATCCAAACGGGTGACACGGATCACCGGTCCACGCAGCTGTCTTGTTCGCTGACTTGTTCCGGGCAACCCTGTAGATGCCACGTAGCACGGGCACACGGTATGGGTGGGTACGAAGCGCGCGTTTAGCATTTGAAAAAAGCGCTGGCCGGGCGACCGCCTCTCGCCCGAATCTCCCATACACCCGCACAAACAAAAGGCTACATTTAGCATTAAAAAAGCACGCAGACCGGCGCTGCCGTGCCGCGTGGAGGGTGAGGAGGAAGAATCAAGGGGGAAGGGGAGTCGGTGGGTGAGATACGGGCAGACCGATGCCGGTTACTCTCATCTCCGCGGCCGTACGGCCGGACATGCGGTCCTCTTCCACGATGCGCACGCCCGCGCGCGTCCGCACGCACGCACGCACGCATGCACGTACACGCACACGTTTTGGCCCGAAAGTAGTGCGAGAGGGAGACGAATAGATAGTGCAGATAACGGTGAGAGATAGAGAGAGAGAGAGAGAGAAAGAGAGAGAGAGAGAAAAAGAGAACGCGAGCGCGGGAGAGTTGGACGGAGGTAGCCGCGCGAAGCGTACCAGGCCACGAGGCCGGTGGTGCGAGGGCTTTGGATCGGGACAGAAGTGGTTGATGCATTGGGACAAACACATTTGGCATTAAAACAGCTCCGACACTACGTAGTCTGCAGGAGCAACGTCCCACCGGCGGCAGCGACTGTGGCGGTGGACCGACGCGCGCGCGTGTTGCATGGACGGAAACGCGCGCGTTACGCGTTGCATTCCTCTCTCTTTCTCTACCTCTCTTTCTCTCTCTTCCTTTCCCTTCTCTCTCTCTCTCTCTCTCTCTCTCTCTTTTTCCCCATGATCCATCGCTATTTCGCTTCCTATTCTCTTTCTGTCGGTACTCTCTTTCTGTCACCTTTCGCGCGTTGCGATCCGGGCGCGCGCGAAGCGTTGTACGCGGAGTAACACACGTCCGTGGTAGCTGCGCGCGTGTGCTTGTACCTATCAATCGTGTTCGGGGGCTGCATTTTTTCTCGTCCACCACGAGCGGGCCTCCGCGCCGGAACGTGAGGCGGAATGAAAATAGAAGTGCAGTAACGTCGATGAAAAAAAAAAAGTAAAAATGATCGGAGCCCTGGGCCGTGTGACGGCATTTCGACGACGGCCGCGATGGCGCGAGGACGCACCGCGCGCTGCCGTTGATGCCGATTTGCGAATTGTCGACGTCGCCCCGATTTCTTTACGCAGGGACAGCTGGAACGCATATTTATCCTGTTTCGCAAAACAATTTTATAACTTTGCTATGTTATATGCAGATATTTCAAGAATTTGTCGAAAAATATTTTTTCTTTAAATATGATTATGTGTTAAGACATAACTTTGATAATTGGAAAAGAGCATAAAGATTTAATTTAAATTGCTCAATGTCTTGGATTAAATATCTACTAATCGTAATGCTGCATATGTATATCATCCAATATGCGATGGAGAACAAGAAATACAACGGTACATAGGACATAGCGACAATTATACCTGTCGGAACGAGTTTACATAATGCGATACCGAAGCTTCGTACATAGCGGGATGAAAACGCTCGAGTTTAACTCACTTTATTTGTGGTATATTATAACAGGCACATAAATCACATGTAATTTATCCGTTTACATATTACGTCATTTTATATCAAATTTGCGCGCTGATAATGTACCCGGAACGATCGAACGATGTACCTATATTTTTGCCGATCATATAACCAACAGTTTCACCTTTCAAACTTCATCCTCCACATTCCACCCCTAAAATTCTCGCTCGCACCTCATCTTGATTATATTACGCGTAATTAGTATAACTCTAGAAGCGATATCAGGCGATAAAGTATTATCGAACGAAACGGAGAACGGCGTACCGGGAACTAGGGAGAAGAAGAAGAGGAGGGAGATGAAGAAGAAGGAGGAAAGGCAAGAGGAGCAACAAGGAGCAACCAGAGAGCCTGTCCAGTTTCTCTCTGCCTTCTTCGGATAATTAAAAATAATCCCCGCGGCCCTTTACTCCTTTTTCGCGGCTCATTAAATCGACCATAAATTATGCATCGAAAATTACGGGCAGGGCCACCGAATATCGGTACCAAGCGCGGGCCCCCGACCGGCATAATAAGCAATTTGTAATCAAGAGGCGTCGTACGGGTGTTATAGTTAGTAAGAAATCCAATTTTAGTTTTGTCTTTTATTTCCTTCTTACTAATATACATTGTAACACATTAAATTGCATTATATGCAATCCAAAGCAATGGAAAATTTTAATTTTAAATTTAAATTACGTTAAAAAAATTGGAGATAATAAGTGTTATTTTTTCATTCAAGAAATGTATTTATATAATTGCAAAGCCAATTATAAACAAAGTTTATGAACAAACAAACACAAGAAAAATTTTTTAAGATAAATCTTCGGTATATCAATTTCCATTTGGCGCATCCAATATTATTTAAAACTGTATAATTTATTTTGACGTCACGGTAATTTCTGGTACGCTCTAGCGCGATTAATAATCGCACGAAAAACATACGCAAGATATTCTATGGATTTCAAAATGAATAAAACCTTATCGTGACACGTCGCAGGCCGGCAGTGCCCGATAAGCGCCGAATGAACTCGTTAATGCCGACATTCCTATTACGCTCACCAACTTTATTGGGTAAAAACGCTCTCCCTTCCGCTGTCATCGCACTCTTATGCACGCGACAGTCGCGCACTGCGGCCGGATATACACACGTGTATATACGTGAAAGGAAGGGAATACCGCGACGTTGGCCGAGCGCGCCGTAGCGCGGTGCTCTCCCGATGGGCGTGGATAAACGAGCGGAAAAATGGCGGGGTTTGGAAATGAGATTTGCTGGTAAACCGACAATTTATCGTAGGTATCTGCGAAAGCATCTCTTGACGTTCCTCTGACCAGAGTTATAATTAATACGCTCTCGTCACAGTGCGCCCGACCAATATTCCGTCGCGCCCACACACGTACACAGCCGGAGCCGCGCCACGCGGCCGCCCCGCGTACGCGTGTACCGACGACGGCGCGCGAATCTGTGTGGTCGCGCTCGCGCACCGACGTGTAACCGGTTGTTGATTAAGTTTGAATGACTGATGCCGCAAAAACACATTAAAACTTGAATGAGTACAGATGAAAATTTAGTCGCTAGGAATCAAGAGACCGCAGAGGCAAATGGCCTGGCGGCCGCACATACGCGCGGACGGAACCTCCACCTCCATCTCCTCCTCCTCCATCCGCCTCCATCCGCCCCCTTACCCTTCGCGCGACCGGCACCCGGCGTCGTTTCCTCTCTCTTTTGCGATCGGATGCCCATCGAAATACAACTACGCGAAAAACACTCGGCGATTGCTATATCCGCCGTCCGGAGGCACTCGCGTCTGGTCGCATACCGCAACGGAAACAGCCTGTGTACTCGGTTGGCTTTCGACGATCGTTTTTTCGACCGATCGATGAGTCCGCCAGCAAGATCACGGTTGGCCCGGGAGCCCGTTTCAAACTTGGTTCTGGTAATAGAGAGAAATAGAGCCGCGATAGCGCGACTAGGTCTCTCTCTCTCATCGCCATCGCGGATTCGCGGTTGTCCCCTGTGATTTATAGATCTTTAGCATTGCACGCCACGCATTTACATCATCTGCCGCAACGATGGTAAATCATGCCTCTAATTTCGCGATACCCTTGCATCGAGCCACTCGGAATATTAAATTTATTGCACGGATCGACATGGAGCGACCAGCCATTTTTCTTTCGACAAAAATTAGCATCCGCTTCTCCGCTATTCCATCTTAATTGGACTGTCAACTCGACGTCCAAGGGGCCCGTCGTTGGGAAAGCATAAGACCCTTTCATTGTCCATCGTTGCGAACGCGATCATTCTTCCATTCTCGCGATAAACGTCCAAATTGGGGAAGAAGACGATGAGGTACGTATCGAGTTTTGTAATCGTGCAATCTATCACGAACGGAAGATCCGCGGATTATCATAAGACAACTGGAAGAACAGATTATCTCAACTGTCGTCCCGTAAATACTTCAAACATCAATGGAAAATCGCGAGATCCACTTTAGCGTGCGCTCGCGAGCGGAATGGGAATGGGGATCCATCAAGCGGCAACTCGCGACTGCAGCCGTACCGGCAATAGCAACGGCAGTGATTGCCGGGGAGAGAGACCCGCGAGATGATCGTTTCCTCAATAAAAATCGTCAACCAGATCGTAGCTCACGTACCGATACGGGACCGCACCACTCCCCGTCGGTCCAATCAGAGGCTCCCATCGCCTTAATGTATTCAAATGTAAGCGGTAGCAGTGTTTATGTCTTGACATTGCAAATTGTAGCGGCCGCGCCATAACTTATAGTAATTGCTGTGCGCCGGAGTAATTATTTATACTCGTGATATAGAGTACGGGAGTTACTCACAGCTAGGGGATCTATATATACACCGACATCGAGGCCCATTGTGCACGTGAATATCGAAAAGGGGCGAACAGAGTGCGATATTAAACCCGAATTTAAGCGGACGAATCGGCGACTTCGATGCCTCGCACAACGTAGGACGGTACCCCGTCATGCAAGGATCGAAGAAAGAAAATATAAAATCCGCGGTGCTTTTTAATTCCGTTTTTCCTACGTTAACACGAGATATAATAATCTTTAACGAAAGTAGCACTGTCTCTATATACTCCGTTGGTATTTCAAGTTAAGCAAAACATCTTAATATTATTGTAGTTAATTATACCAGTTATAATAATATTTAATATCTGTTCTAAATATATACAATAATACAATGTACTCTGTAGATAGATAGATAAACTAGTATCTCTCTTTTTTTTTAATTTTTATGTGTATTTGTTCTTTTCAATACAAAATGGACCGACAAATGTGAGGAATTCCGTTAATTTTACATCACAATTTCCAGTAAATTAGATATATTTGCAATGAGTGGATAATATTCGTAGTATTAAAATTTTGCAGGCATTCTTTGACAATTACGTTTGCGAATAAAAAATTTTAATCTCAAACATGTGTGCCGCCATCTCACTGTCAATGCCCGAACTTGTACAGGTTTTCAATGCGTTAAAACTGGTTATAAATAATACTACGTCACGGCGACAACTACATATTTATGACTATTTAAATCAGCCAGATAAAATAAATGTTAAATTCTCAATGATTTGTTAAATCGTTTGGATCGTAAATTTTGGGGTATATTTTTGTTATGCATTCCGATTGCATAATCAACTACGTTGTTTGATCACCTTTATATTAATAATCAATAATTTTAAGATAAAAAAACCGCAAGTACGTGCGCCTCAAGAATAAGACTAAGGGAATTTACAAAGTTCGCGATTTCTGTCGATAAATCAGTTTAAGCATTCAGTCGATGAGAACGCGGGTGGTTTTGCGGTGTAACAGGTGGTTGAAATTCTCATTCTCCACAGCTTTTTGCTCCTTTATCGGCAAAAAAGGAAAGAATAAGTTCCAGTTTATGAATCGGAGCGCGTTTAACGCTCCTTAAAAGGGTAAAGCGCCTCCGATGGCTCTCTCAACGAGGAAAATTTCCGTGCTTTTACGAGATCGTGGAATATGGTAGATCGTGGAATATTGGTAGAATATGTAGGAGCAGCTTTTTTTGCGAGATAGAATTGTAACACTTACAATGAGATTGGTTTGCATTCTGTAAATTTATTTATTTTGTCGATGATTGTATCGTTTATACTAGAATAATCAAAAATAAGTAATAAACATCGTATCTTTCTCAAAGATTGTATTTCAACGTTACATTTTTTTATCACAAACACCACTTAACACGTTGAATGCCATGAATGATAGCCGCCGCTATGATTTTCAAATAAGTCGCGTTAATATACGAATAAAATGTAATTAACAATAAAAAGTTATAAAAAATATTAGAAAATTTTGCATATCATGGATAGAGAACTGACTTAATAACAAAAATTTATAAAAAATGAAAAGCTACATGCATAATTTTAAATTATGCATATAGCTTTTAATTTATTTTTTTGCGAAGTACGTCATATGGCAGTGAACGTGTTAATTAACAATACTGACCATCATTAAAAATCGTAAATCACTGAAACATAATCATCACTCACATAATATTAATTAACGTAAAATTATAATTTATGATTAAACCTTAATTATTTAAATAAGAATGAGGAAATATTTACAGAGCTATTCACATATTACGCGTTACGACAGACTTAACGAAATATTGTTTAATCTATTTAAAGCTTACGAGTCTTCATGAAATGGCGAAGATGCAGCATAACGATGCATCAAGTACATTAACCCTCCGAGAACACAAACGGTCAATTTGACTTTTTTTTCTTTTTTTTTTCTTTTTTTTTTACCAGAAAAATTTTTGGCTAGAAATATTAAAAATAAATTTTTTTTTGTAAATCACGTTTTTTTCAAAAGAACACTCATGGGTCAATCTGACCCTACACACACTTTGATCGTCTACCATTTTAAATTGACGAGTGCAGTCAGCTTGAAAAAACTTACGGACGTGGAACATTGTTAAATCAATTGATATAAATAAAGTGCCGTTGGAATTATTTACATATTTAAAAAAATTTAAAAAAAATTTTTTTAAATTATTTAAAAAAAAATTTTTTTTAAATATGTAAATAATTCTAACGGCACTTTTTATTTATATCAATTGATTTAACAATGTTCCAAGTACATCTGGAAATTTTTTCAAGCTGACCGCACTCGTCAATTTAAAATGGTAGACGATCAAAGTGTGTGTAGGGTCAGATTGACCCAGAGTGTTCTCCGTGAATGAAAAAATAGGTGTGTTCTCGGAGGGTTAACAATCTTGCTTAGAAAATATATAATCAATTTCACGCTTTGGCACGAAACCGTCTTATTATCGATAATGAGCTTGTTTAACTTCACTGAGAGAAAAATCCAGGTCGTTCAAAAATTAACAAGTGGATAATCCGATATTTTTAATCGGAATTATGAAAAGCCGATCAAGATTAGAATAATGTCCAATCAAGATAGCCGGATATCATTGATAATAAATTGATCGGCTTTTTAAGAAAGTGTCGGATTGTTAATTTTCGTTTGTTAATTTTCGAACAATCTGGATTTTTCTCTCAGTGTTGAAACTATTCTTTAAACTATTCTACCTACTAGAATTTAAAATACGATGTCTAACAAGAGAAATACACAATATACATCATGCAAAAATTCTGCTTCCCTGATTATTCAAGATATGTAAAGTAATATTTTCATGGCACACTCTCGCCAATCAATTTTGATTTAAAAGTTTACAATTAAAAATCGAAAAGAAACTAATTTGCTTTTTTATACTAAATATTGACAAAATATTTATTCAATTTTGTAATTTTTAGCCTTTTTAATTTATCTTTTTAATCTTTTTAATTTTTTTTCTTTTTTACATTTAGCTAATAATGATCACCAAGGTCTCCACATATCGCCATTAAAAGAACCTGCTGGGCTCGTTGGGAATTTATCGGAATTTGAATTGCAGTTTCGCGGAGTTTGGCAATTCTGACTTCCTGGCAAATCTTGGACAGAAATTGCGGGAGATTGCTCATTTGTGCTCTTAAGCACGTCGGTATTATTCATCGAGGAGGTCGAACTAGTGGGTTCTTGATATCTCGGTCTCTTATCTGAGATCGCCAAAAGCCCGTCGGAATGACGTTTCCTGAGACCGTCTCTCTTGAGTAGCAAGCCATTCGAGGCGCGATTGTAAGTCTTGTCTGTAATCACGGAAAGCGGTTGTCGCAAACCGTGCGTCGCAGTGCC
This sequence comes from Temnothorax curvispinosus, assembly GCF_003070985.1. Taxonomy (NCBI): domain Eukaryota; kingdom Metazoa; phylum Arthropoda; class Insecta; order Hymenoptera; family Formicidae; genus Temnothorax; species Temnothorax curvispinosus. The sequence goes on from NW_020214466.1 coordinate 413,716, forward strand.
ATTCGTATGATTGGCATTGTCCAAACTTTCCGTGACGTCTTTTTTAGGTGCGACATTATCGTCCACGGCCTTAGATTCCAAGAATGCCGCTGTGGGTGACTTTCGGTCGCTAGTCGAGCTAATTTGCGGTTTCTGGGTTTCTGGCGAGGACGAGAAGCTCTTTGAGGACGCAGGGCTCTGCTCGGGTAATTTGAATCGATGTTGCGGCTGATGATGGTTAGGCGTCGTCGCCTGTGGATGTTCCGAATGATGACTCTCATCGCCGTAACTCGACGTAGAGGTCGAGGGGCTTAGCAGCGGAGTGTGCGGCCGGTGAACCGCGGTAAAAGCCGACGATTGACCGATTCTTGTAGATGACTCCGTAGCTGGTGGGAAGAAGGGAAAATTCGCGGAGATGCCGGCGGATTGCGGCACCAAGAATGCCAATTCGCCCGTCGGCAGTCGACTCGGAATCAATTGAACTCCGTTCGGTATCTGTATTCTCGCGCTACCGTTGTTATTCTCATCCCCATTCTGGAAATCGCTCTGGAAACCGACCTTTACCTCCGGGTAGAGGCGTTCCGGCATGTAGGGCACGTACTGACTGTAGAATGGCGCCATTTGCTGGAGATGGCTCACGCAGTTGTTCAAGTGTGATACCAATCGTTGCTTGATGGCGGGGTCGACGTTCTCGAGGCGGGTGATGTATCGCGATACTTCGGTAGCACATTCAGAAAATCCGGAACGGAATTTCGTTAGCACCACCGGATCGTTGGCGACGGCCGTACTCAATTGCTGCCGCTGCATCGTTTGTATATGCTTCACCGTCATTTCGAGAATATCGGCCTTCTCGAGTTTTGAATGCCTAGTTGGCTGTAAAAAGCAAAAATGGTAAAAGTATATATGAATAACGGATAAAAATTCATAATGATTCATAAAATGTATAAAAGAGAATTGCATATTATCCATCGAGCACGATTAGATAAGAAAGAAATGACCTTGAAATGACCTAAATGACCTTCCAGTCGAGAAGTTAGAAAGCATAACGTGCATCGGTATTGAAAGAACTCTGCGTTATCCACAGAAGTTAGCTGGCGGTAAAGGTAAAGCACCAGATACACGGTAAAAGGGCCGACAAAATGGGATTTCTTCTTATTCGAAGCACAGTAACTATGATTCGCCCGGGGAATTGGCTTCTTGTCAGAAGGATCTTCGACCGGACATCGATCCTCTATTGAAGAAATGTACGATGACGCGACACGCCCATATAATTGACTTGATGTAAACTGCTACCGTAATAACAGACTAGCAACTACGGTAGCTAATGTATCCTATTTCGTAGTCAGCCTAAGGGCGTTTAAGAACGCTTTAGCTCTCGCATTCTCCTAGATTTTTTTCTTAAACTGCATGTGCAATAGATCATTAACTCGTTTTATCCAAGTCACGCGTGAATTGCTCGGGGATGTTTACCTCTCGCCAACATACTATTACGAAATAATCTATCGATAATTTATCGATAAGCGAAAGAAAATTGTGTATATGTACATTATATATATGTATTAATTTATTAATTTAATTTATAAATTAAATCACTAGTATAAGTATTGCTGAATAGAGTTACTTTAAATAACTTGGTACTTATAAGCGATTAATTCAATCGTGGGAAACGATTCAACTCTCGAAAACATCACAGAGCGGTTTTTCAGATATCCTGATGAACGTGACCTTCCCCGAATCGAGCTTATGCCGTATAAATTCCCATCAGCCCTTTAACCACCAATACCTCAATAGTAGCACGGCCCTCTTTTTCAAGGGTCCATTGTATCCTCTCAATTCTTTGAACCTTATCCTGTCGGATCATTCTGATGTTCGCATTTTTATGGTAAATTTGCGATCACCTAAAGAATGAGCGTGGGAGTCGGCAGAGGATCATTTGTACATAGAATCGTCTTGTGACTTGGCAGAATAACACTTTGACTTTAAGGAACGCAATAAAATCAAACGCGTAAAACCAGCCGTGTAACACGAAAATAAATTACTTGCAAAAATGTAACAGGGATAATATTGCGTGGGATGAGAGGAACATCGCCGATATCGATTTTCCCGCGAGTGAATTTGACACCCCAAACTCAAGAGCGAAGAACTGGCACCTGTTAAAGGCCTGACAAAAAAAAAAAGAAAGCAGAGGCGTTGCGCATCTCCCCCTTTTTTTTCGCTGATCCGCACCGTCGTCGCGGAGCTGGATCCTTAAAGATGATACGGTCAACAAAAGAGGCTGCAACCTGAGATGAGATTCTTTTTCTTCGTAATAATTATTTCGAGGTTCCCACGAACACGCGGGGGGCGTTTCGGACGAACGGGACGGACACACTGGAGCGAGCAGGTAGCGGAAGTCATCTGGACGAGAGTGGAGAGAAAGAATGGTGAGAGCGTCTTGTCTCGTTATACATCCCTGTTTGAGAAATCAACCTCAACGGATTGTATTACGCGGCAAAGGATCTTTGATCCGTAGGAAAAGTAAGATCTTAACCAATCGACAATCAATTCGTTCATTTACTTCATAGTTCCGAAATTTATTTATTTTATAATCTTCTTCTCTTTCGCTTTATGCTTTACTTGCAACATTTTTAAACCAATTTAAAAATCGGATATCAAACATTATGTTACATTTCAAATTCGCTACCGACTGACTCAACAGTATTTAAGAAATAGGCGCAGTAATAGGAGGTTTCTTTAGAGGTTTCTTTGCCTTTTCTTTTGACCGACTCGAATGCCATTGTAAAATCTGTAGAACAGAGATTACACGGATGTATGAGGATCCTGTTCCATCTGTTTCCCACGCGGAGACATCTAAAATACTATACTAAAACAAAACCTACCCCCCACTTCCTTTCGTCCAATCCTCCAGTCTAAAACGGATCCTGTCGCAGAGGATGCCGAGGGAAAAAGGGGTCCACACAGTGGACAACCTGATCAAATACATTCAATATACATCCGTTATGACAACTTCCGCCACCGACATAATGATCAGTCAGTCGTATACATTTCGGAGTTTTATATTACCGTAACAAAAATTATACTTTTTTTTAATATTAAGTTGACAAAAATATAATTACATTTTTGGCTTAAAAAAAATGTAATATTGAACATTTTATACAATTTATAATACGACAATATTTAATAATCAAAAATTAAATTTTTCTACCTTGGATAAGATTGGAATTAATTTGAGCATGTGGCCACTAATTCGAGGAAAGTATTTACGATAATAATACTCAAAACAATAACTGTAAATAACGTGCAAAAATGCTGTGTTTCTTAAGTGTCCTTCAGAGCGCGATCAGAAGTAGCACATTTTTTTGGTTATCTCTCATAAAGCGGATCACGTCTCTAGATAAACAGCGCAGAAGTCACGTTTTTCTACGACATGTTTTAACACGGCACCATGTGGATCTCACGAGGGCAAACAAAAATTATGCGTGCACTGACTGGCATGCAATCTCGTGCTATCATTTGACCGTTTTGCTGATGTCGTTGTTTATCGTGAATCTTACTGTTCGGTCAAATAATTTAAGCGCGTGTAAAATATTAAAAGACACAAAAAGTAATAATCTTTATATCAAAATTTAAAAAGAAATTAAATATTTAGACTTACGTCTTTTTCACTAACGAGTATGAAATTCTTCAGCTCATCGAGATACTGATTAATTCGTGCGCGTCGACGTTTTTCCATAATCGGTTTGTTGCTCTGAAATAATCGAATTAAGATTTATTCACTTATTCACAATAGTAAATAATTCTTTAAATCGTCGTACCATATTACTTCTCTCCATTTTAAATAGAATAGATATATCAATTATATTAATTTTTAGTATGAAGATTTTCTGTGCAATGATAGAATGATTTCATCTGATTATAAAAACTGTAATTACCCTCCTCAGTTCGGCTTTCGTCATTCCCGAATGTGTTTGAGGCTCGAGTTCCTCCTCGCTGCCCAACATTTTGTAGTTACAGTAATCCACCATTAAGCAGAGTTCTTGATCATCATAACTTCCGTGCGGATGCACTTATTGCAGTTAATTATTAAATTAATCCTGGAGAATTACTCCGATTGATAGGCTGCGTACACTCACAATGTGATAAGTCAAAGTTGAACGTTCGCACTAAAGGACACTGAAACTTTGTTTAACAGCCAAGCGTTTCTCAAGCATGCGAGTGCGAGAATTATTTTCACTAAAATAGAGACCGTTGAGTTTGAAAAAAAAAAACAACAACTTTCGTCCGGTCAAATCGTCGGTCTTGTGTTAACGTGTGACTCCGAAGTTCTGAAGTGATGTGTAGGGAAGTCCATCCTTCCGATGGACGTCCCGCTTGGGGCATTGAGGGTAACTGTTTTCGATTTCGAAGACCGCATGCCGATGTACCACCCGTATAGAGTGGGGAAAAGTGCGTTCCGGAGTGGGATATTGGGTACCCTAAAGGTGGGGAGGTCCTCGGCCCTCCTGAGACCTGTTGATGTGTGGGAATTCACGCCGTCTGCAGGATATACCTCGTGCAACGTAGTCGCTTATTTAATTTGGGCTACATCCTGTGAAGATAATATCGGAAGTGGTTTGGGCAATTTGCAACCAGGCGGGCGATATATTTAATTTATTTTCAATTGGTATAATTATATCCTTTATAAGTACTTTAGCCTCTTACAAAAATGTTCTATAATCTTTTATAAACTAAGAAAAATTATAAATATGCATAATTCTCTTATTTTCCGTCTTCATTATTTATTGTTCATAAGAGATGCGCTATGAATGTTTCCTTATTCACATTGTAATAATGACATATAAAATTTTCTAATGGTAAAATTTTACGAGCGGTTCGATCAATTTTTATCGCGACGCGGACGACCCGATATCAATCGAAAAAGGACAGATTGTTAGCGCGCATCGACTGTAGCAGCGGTAAAGCACAAAGGCGTGCAATAGAGGATCATCTGACAGAGAAGGGCAAACATTGCGTGCCGACATGTGTATGTGCGTGCGTATGCGCGCGTCATAAGTGTGGCTGGCGTGCGCAACGCGATCCGATGCACGGTTTACACGGGTGCATACGAGAGCGAATGCAGGGCCTCTCACGTGGGAATTGTTTTAAAATGTGCTGTTATTTATCTGTACAAAGCTGTCGCTGTTAACGCAATGACATGTTCTGACGTGCTCGCTATTTGTAAAATGTGGATGTATAATAAAACGTGCAATACGGCTCTATTTTTCTCTTTTTTTGCATACATTTTAGAGGAAGAAACTTAATTCGCATATATCACTCCATAAAATTACGAATTAAAAATAACGAAGTTACTTTCGGGTTACGAGATAAAATTTTTGTTACGATTTTTAGTGGTACACTGACTAGAAAAGTGAAAACGCTGATGAAGATATAAAAATGCAGGAAGCGATATGGGAATGCATTTTTGAAACGACATGCAGACAGGCACATAGTAAAAATATAATTTAATTGAACAAGCGTAAACGTAAGACAATATTCGCTTTGTTGTTAAAATCAGTTACAGTTCATTCAACAAGACAATGACTATAGCAATAAATCTTTATGGTTTAAAATGGTTATACCAAAAAATTTTTGGTTGGTGCCTTCAGCACGATTTCTTCCGGCATTTCGAGTCCCTGAAGGCTCTCCTAAATTATTGATTTATTTCGCCATTGTATCTCAACTACATGTTACGTCAACCTCTTAGAATATATTTCATGTAGGGTGCAGACACATTTATTGCCGTAGAGACAAAATAGACAAAGTAAGGTTTAGCCGCTATTTTACTATACTACTACATCGACAGTAACAGTTATATCACACTTAATTCAGTTTACAATCTACACCCTTATTATCAAAATTATACGCAAGTTAATTTTATGCGTATCATTTTTTTTTTAATGTAGAAGACGTTTATTGCTATCGTTATAGAAGATAATATACATATTTCAGAACGAACGAAATAGCCATGCACGCTACAGGCAAATATTACACGCGAAAAAATCATCTGTGGTTCTGTTAGTGGTTCGCGATATATCGTGAATAAACGCGCGGGAGATTTAGCTACGATAAATTATTCCATTTACAGAAGCAGCTGTGCGTTTCACATTCAGGATGCTGATTGTGAGCAATGAGAGCTCTTTAGCTATGACTGAGTTATTAAACGTTTAAAAATCAGATCCTTGTGCGAAACGTGATGAGATGACGAGATAAATGCAACCGATCTATAGTCGAAATTTTTTTTGACGTTCATGCACTTTAAGTATCGGTGTCCAGATATTTAACAAAGGATTTTCAATGTTTACGACAAATAAACCCTTTCGTGTTTGATATAAGTGTTGTGTTAATCTGATAACGATCGATTGACAAGCAGCTGCGATTTGAAAATACAAAGAATTTCAAAACACAATACTTTACTCATCATGAATTAAAATATATCCATACTAATTTGATATGAAAATAATATTGAAATATTATTAATTTATACGTCATGGATGTATCAAAAATTAAAAAATAATATTGTCATATTTAAAGAAAAAGAAAAAAAAGAAAAAACACAATAAATATTAATCTCATCACTTGAACCAAGGTCAAATTTCTGTTACATACCGGAAAAAAGGATAGGCCCTTTTGTGATGACGCATTTTATGTCTTTATAGTAACCACTGAAAAGCATAGTATGTTGAGTTAATTGCAACGTTATCCTTGAGATTGATATATTATATATTATTGCGTCTGAGTTACGAAACGGACTAATATTGAACAGCGAAATTCTTCTAAGCCGTTCTTTAGGATTTTTTGAATAGGTATAAATGGCTTTATTGTTCCAACCTTGGGTCCTGTTTTCTTTTTTTTACATTCTTTAGTTATGGCTGTCTATAAGCGACTTATGATTTGCAATTACAATACAATGCTAGATTCTTTTTAAATAAATTTTTAAATATAAAGTATATTAGCGAATATATATGAAATTTTTTTACTTAATTTATTATTTATATTTTTTATTTAGCATCGAGTATTATAAAACAATTTATCATAAAAAATATATTAAAAAGAGGATTATAAAATAACAATTCGCCAATTTATCTGCAAAAATGTTTGCATTGCAAAGCAAATAATTATATGGATTAATAAATATTGAGTGAGCAAATGCTTTGTTACATCCATTTGCACAAGATCCTTTCTTTTTCCCATGATCCATAATTTCCCATAAATATTCCAGCCTAGCTGTCATAACGGAAGGCGTTCGGTCAGATGTCGCGACCTTCTCATTAACCTCGGGAGGCTGAGAGCCCCAGAGTACTTGGCTTGACCACAAACTTCTCAAGAAGGATCGAGAAGGCGCGTCACGTCTTAAATTTGGAACGCCCATCCCCCGGTCCCCGCTGCTTTTGAGGTTCGATCTTGGGATGCACCTGCAGCTCGCACCCACGCAGTCATGAGATCGTGCAGGAAGGAAACGTTACCCCTAAGTTTCGAAATCTTCATTTCCGCTCACGATAAGTGGAAGCTTTTTAAGTTTAAGAGAATCCTCTTTTTAGTTTCTGTGCGAGTCTCACGTTGAACATGTTCTATGTGTAATATATTAATCGAAAAAAAACCATCTAATTACCGGAAAGAGAGCATCATAAGCTTTCACGAGAACTAAAATCCGTATGTGAACATTAATATAATACGTATCCAACCCTATTATATCGGTGTCGAGGCATGCAAGCCGGCTAAAAAAATACATGCGTGGGGTCGATAGGACGACATCTGGATTGTCGTTCCCGGGAAACGCAGTTGTAAATGCAGGAAAATATAACTCGTTTGCGTGGGATTCAATGAAAAAAAACTCGCCGGTGCGCGGCGGCGTCACTTATAATATTTCACCATTTGTTTCTTCCAAAAGGGTGACATTTGGACAAATAATCCTGTAATGAAGTTTTTTCTTACTAATGTTTACATTCCAATCATAGAATAATGAATATAAGATAATTTCAAATTATTATAAGTGGAGATATCTAGAGAAAAATGCTAGCTCTTTAAATAAATGACATTTTAATTTTGCTTTTACATTGTTTTCTAAATATTTTTTCAATGGCATGTTTTAAATTTTATATAATTGAAACATAAGGATCAGTAACAGATTTCAACAAAAAGGAAAATAAAAGAGGGAACTATAACTGAAAAAACTTTATATACGGTAAAAAGTAACAGACATCTTTGGCACAATAGTTTTAAAAATCCCAATCGTGAATCAAAAATATTCCATTCAGGCGAATTGGGTCAGTGGGTTTCACTGCTGGGAATCAAGTCGTGTGCTGGACACACGTAAAGAAAAATACTTTACAATAGCAAGCTCGTTCAGGTAACGCTCCGATTTATTCCGAATAATCTTTATATCAATTCGCGAAAGTATATGAGAAAAAATTCGTTAAAATTTTTATAAAATATTTAAAAATTTATATTATATAATAGCTTATTTCTCACTCTCTTAAATCTTAATTTTTACTGTGCAATATGATATCTCGATTACGAATTATCAGTAAATTTTAACTTTATGTTGTTTTATTCTCACGATGGTGATCCACTATATGACAATATATAAACAAACTATTAATTACTTTTTGTAAAATGCGATATATAAATAATGATAAAAAAAAAGATTATTTGAATAATAAAAGAGTATAATGCTTAAAAACGTTTTTTTTTTATAAACAAATAATGACGCAAAAGTAGATTTACAATTTTAATACATATTCAATATAAATAAATAAATTTTAAATCCTTCGGTTATACTATATAATTATAGTATATTATATAAATTTCTTTCTAGTTTCTCAAATTTATTTAATAACGCAATAAAATATAAATGAATGGAAATTGTTTAAAAAGATCACATTGCATGACCCGTAAAATTTAAAAATAATTGGAACGTTTTGCCGGTGTATATATCGGAATGAAAGCGTTCCCATAACGATAATACAATAATCAGACACATGTCGTGAGCGTCACGAAACCACCTGGATGAGTTTTAACTTCGCTTCTCATGCAGTAAACGAACCCCAACGCGATGACACAGGCCGATTGCGTTATATTATTTTAAGCAGGGTTGAAGTCTAATTCAACGTTTTTATGAAATTTTTGTTAAGTATTGGAAATCACGCGGTAACGAAATAAAATAAAATAATCGCAAAAGCACATGTGTCGTGGAACAATACTTTTGTAAAGTTATGTGTGCCAATAACTCGTGAAAGAAATTGCTCTCTGCAGCAAGAACATCGACGTACAAAGAATTTTCTAATTATCTGACTCAGGACAAGATCTCGTCTTCAGATGCAAATCCGTGTCCCACTTAAGCTGCGTTGTGGAACGTCACAGGATATTTTGCATAATCCGAAATTTAACAATAACAAGACAACTTTCACAGCTGCTGCTCGGTATATCCTTCACTTTTCAGAACATTGACCTAGTCTTGAAAGACTCGAGGGCAAGGGATCGAAACAGCAGCTTGTAAAAAAAATAACGAACTCTCTCTGGATGCTTTATATAGATTATATTTCTAGCGGAGAGCACACCGGACTAAATTTGCATTTGTCACATTTCGCTAATTGCAACAAATTGCATACTATATCAACTGTGACAGTTTCAACGTAAAATCGGTTATTGTGCAATTAATGCGCCTAAGATTAACTATCTAGATTGATGAGTTTATATCAGTCGTCCAAACTACTGCTTGTTCATGTAACAGAAAAATGAGATGAAACTTTCAGCACTTATATTAATTTATTTATATTAATGCGAAGCAATAAATTGAAGCGAAGAAATGACAGTATATTTGATGAAACCGAGCCACGTGTGCAATCGTAGCATCTGCTCGTATTTCCCTCTCGCAGAGTCCAGGATCCCACGACCCAAGGTACGAATGTCTCACCTAGAACAGCATACGCGAAAAAAAAGATCATTATACCTTGCTGATTCCTTACGTCACAAGAGCCCGGCACATGTTCGTGACGTCACAGTAGGCACACGTCATCTGGCGTGACGTCGTGCGACGAAGGGGGGTCCCGAAATCTTAAGCAGGGCATCTGCGGGGTGTCGGAATTAAGGGGAGGAAACGTGGAGAGACGGCTAAGATCACAGGGGGAAGCAGACGAGAAGGGGAGAAATTGTGCAAGAAGAGAACGAGATAGAACTGCACGCGGCGCGTAACAAGGGGGGGACACGTGGGAAAACGGCACGCGTCCCTTTTTGGACCCGGTGTCTTTTACACCTGGAATTTTTCGGGCATCTATCAAGAAACCCTCGATTTTCAAGGTGAAATTCCATCGTGTGACTTCGCGTGCCTATGAACGCGAACCCCTCGATCGGACACACGAGCGCTCGATCAAAGACGATCGATCGTACGACGTACGTTCGTCTATACCGCATCAGACGTTCCGGTATCGTTACACGTCACCGAATTGTAAATGTTATATCTATTTCACACCTTTTCAATTAAATATACTTTTAATATTATTTTTAAAAAATTCTCTTTAATTCTTAAAATTTTATTGTTTTATAAAATATAATGGATAAATTCTGGTTTTTAAAAATTGTTAAATAATGATAGATATAACTGAATTTCAGAATAGAGATAATTTCAATATATGCCAACTGAGCTTTATTAACTTTGAAAGACCGTAACGGATACAGTAGTGCTGTATAAAGAAAAACACTTGATAGAATTCTCCGTGAATCCCATGAAACGAAGAATCTCAACGTTTGTACCATATGACGCGCATAAATAATGACTTTAAAACGTCTCGGTCCGATGACCGACGCAAGAAGCACGACGCCGCAGTTGCACTCAAGAAAATCGATATAAGAACTTCAGTAGGTCGGGCAGGTGACGTTGGTCGCGTGCCAGGCTTCCCCTTCTGCAGCCAGGCAAGAAAAGCATTTTGCGCAACGTATTGTCCTTGCTCCCCCTTTGCTCACCGGCTTGTGGTCCCTTTAACGGAGGTTCCTATACAATTGTACGAAGGGAATATCTATCGTCTTGCATATGAAAAAGTTATCGGCCAAGGAAAATTATAACTCCAAAGCAGGAACTTTAACAATTAATTCAACACAACGAGGACTATTTCGACTTTCAATGTGCTTTTTTACTCGAGCATTATAAAAACTAAAGATAAATTGATATTCTAAGTATTCTAAGTATAATATGTTTTAAGGATCTAATATACTAATCAACGTCATATCAGATAAGTATTCCTATCTATTTCAATTTGTAGGTATACTGAACTTCTGGCTGGCTAATGAAAGCTAACTACTAGTTAAAAACTAGCTACTAGCAGAAACCAATATCCACAATATATGTAAAACGTTTGTTGTTCTGTTTTGTACTCGTAAAACCCTTTAAATAACAATATGTACTATCATTTAATATTTAGAATAATTATTGAAGAGTATAACGTATAATAGAAGCTATTCTTGAAAATTTTGCCCAGATATTACTAACGACATACTAGTAAAAAAAAATGTCTTTGCATCAGCTGAAATTTTGAAATCAATAATCCAGGTGGTAGGCGATGCTCGGCGCGTGCCAGCGTGTCTGGCAATAAGAGAATCGAAAAATCTTATAAGGAGGGGTTCTCTCCTCCGTGCAATCCGTGCAAGACCGATGCATTGTTTGCACCCCAGCCTGCAAACAGCACGAGTTCGTCGGGCAGCAGATGCGGCGGACTTACTATCGACGTGTTTGTACTATTCATTTCTTCTTTCGCTCAATAAAAGAGAACCACGTCATCGCATTATTGATTTAACATGAAAAATTGAGTTAAACTGTGAAAGTAGAACTTTCCTTTTATGAAAAAGAATTTTTGCAGATTAAAACTCGCTGTGAGGAAAGTGATTATTTTATATTTGTGAGGTGCCTATGGTTAGTATTTCTAACATTAAAATTAGATTAGATTTGGTTATTTATTCTTCTAAAAAAAATTTTAGAAGAATAAATATTTTTACGGAGAAAATTAAACATATAGAGAAAATGATTCAATCTGAATGATTCGAATCAACAACCACTTCCGGGATATGTCTCGTTTGCCGCTGAGAATTAGAACATAAAGAGTAACGAACGTTTCTTTATTGGCTTTGTAATCCGTCAATTTCAAAATAGATCATTTTTATTGCACGATCTATTGTTCGATATCTATCATTATCATAGAATATATTCCGATGTTTGATATCCGCCTTTCTAAATTGAGAGCTATTCGTGGCAAATAAGAGATCGTAGCGCGAAAAGACCGGAAAGTTAGATGGTGGAAAAGATTTTTCCACGCGACCATCTGCGTTTTCTTCGCTCTGTTTATGTATGCATGAAGCTAGCACGAAGCTGCGAGCTAGGTATGAATTTCTCACAGCAAAGTAACCAGCGATTCGCAATTTCAGTCGAGCCGGTTTAGATGCAAGAACCAACTCGTTCGAAATGACAAATTTTACTGGAGGCCGGCATTCAATGGCCTAGCACGAAAAATTTGCATGAAGCTCTATCTGAAAGATAGTCGAGTGAAACATATCGATCGCTGCGGTGAAAAATTTTTGTGTCCCTATCCTATCTACCAACCTATCTACTTACACCGTCCTTAAACTGATATCGCGACTAAAGCGAGCGATCTCTTAACGATAGATATTCCCCACATTAATTGGTATCTTTCAGAACCTTTTAGCGTCTTTATTTGAAACGCGGTAGAATTTCTTTGAATTAATTATGATAATCCTTAGAATTATTTATATCGTACGTAATAATTTTAAAAATTTAACCGTAATGAGATGAAATTTACTGCCTTAGAGATATCTTTCCGTACATAAAAAATTGTGCATTGATCCGAATTCATTAGAATATCTGTGGAAAAATTGACATGTCGAATACATGGGCGAAGAATCAACTAACACCATTTGGACCTGTTCCGGCATCTCAAAGCGGGGTCTGCGGGAGGGAGGAGGAGGGACCCACCGTGGCAGAGAGGGCCCTTGACGGTAGCCGATATCGGGTACACACCGAGCCGAGCGGTACCGAAGAGGTTGCCGAAGAAGCCCGAGGACGATGGTGGGAACGCATGGCACGGTGTGTTCTCACCAGCTCTCTCGGGGCGCCTAGCTGCGAGGAGCGTCGCCGCAAGGTTGCTGCCTTGTTGCTGCTACGATGTCGGGATCCGTACCGCTGCAGCCGGAACGTTGCTGACGCCGCGCTGCAGCAACCTGCCGCTCCTCGCGACCTCGTCGGTTACCATCACGAGTGATGACAACCATGTTCCGCGACGAGCGACGACCGAAACTGGACCCCACATGACCCGGCCGGCCTACCGATCCTCCTCTATTGTTTCGCTCGCGTAATAGCGCGTCCGGAACTCTCAAGTGCGCTCGAGACCGCGGCGCGAGAATGTAATGCGAGACGGTCCCTTCGTGCGTCCGGATATATTTGGCAAAGATGCTGGGGCTCGATATAAAGCTGATCTTAATCAAGAATGACATTCTTTGCAAGATGATATGTCTATTACAGTCGTATATTTGGGAAACGAACAATAATGCTGCTGCAATATTTTGCAGCGAGATTGTAGACGTTAATAGAGGATAACAGGAAAAAAAATTAATTTTTTTTATCATTTTATTAAGATAATTACTCTCGAATTGTTCTAAAAAATGCCAGCCAAAAGATGACGATACGACATGTGATTTATAAACGCACGACTTGCTCTTGTCACGCACACTACTCGTCGCACGACGCATAAAGACAGTAAAGAGAACAGTATGAAAACAAACTTGTATGCTGTAGGGATTATTGTGCGTTCGACTAAAACAACCAGAAGAAATCTTGCGATCCCATCAACGTGCGGCGGAGGGCTCTTTCTGCTTGATCGAAGACTAAACAGATCGTGTTTCCCAAAGATCAGCCGCTAAATGGTTTCGACGGAATCGTGAACATATTATATATTAAATTTAATATTGATTCGTGTGCGGATGAATCGAGACGCGCTACACGCGATTGAACGTGTAAAAAAAAGGATTAAATTATTACGGCCATGGCAATCGCGCGATAACTACTCCATTTTTCCCTCTTTCTAATAATACATTTAAATTCGTATTGTATAATAAGAAGTTTTATTACTAATAAGATCAGCGAGCGGTTACACACCGTCTGAAAAGAAAGAAAAAGCAGAAGAAAAAGAGAAGACTGTACACCGCGGCACCGCAAAGTGAAATATTCCCACAGGAAGACTATAAGAAACCTCCCACGATTCTCAAAGGGAAACAGTTATGGTGCGTCAACAAGGACACAAAATTTCAACCTTTCTATGCAAATACGTACCTGCCTCACGGTCTGACTTAACACTTTTCTTCTTCCCTTCCTAATAAAACGTCGAATCCCGCCGGGGACCGCGGGTTCCTCGTGTGTCAGCCACGCGCATCGCCATAGCGGTCAGACCCCCATAATGGATGCACGAGGCACGGCTCGTTTCCTTTTCTTTTCGCATATCTTTTTCGCTCCTTCTACGCGGGCCCCTCTCTCTCTTTGTCCCTCGCCCTTTGCGTGCTCGCCATTATGGGCACCCGGAATCCACCGACACGACGGAATATAAGGCAAAGGGTGAAGCCGAACGCGAATCGCAGAAACGTGGGAATCGTCGCCAGGTGATCCCTCGCCGTAAGCTCGTAAGCGTCGTGCGGGCACGAACTTTTGCGAGCCAAGGCAAAAGACGGCCACTCCGGAAAGGGGTACGCGAGAATGGGACGGTCCTCTCCGGGCCCCCTATGCAAGGGGGATGCAACCTGCGTCGAGTACTGTGCGCGAGAGCAGTCATGTCGCAAGACTGAAGCTATATTATGTATATACATATCGCAAAATTTTGAATAACGTATATAACCATCATAACTATTATTATTTAAGTTGAAGAAAAATTAAAATATATATTTATTAGAAAATGTTGAATAAATTATTAATATTATTCAAATGATCTTTTATCTTATCATTATTTATATCGCATTTTACAAAAAATAATTACTAGTTTGTTTATATCGTCACATATAGTGGACCACCATCGTGAGAATAAGCGCGATGAGTTATCAGTGTAATTCCCATGGATGCTTCAACACCTGGCAGAATGGTGGCAATCGAGAAAGTTTTGTCTGTAAAAAGGACGAGATCCGGTCTCCGTTCGTGATGAAACGTTTGTTCAGGTGGACAATAATTTTCTATTAATAACGTCCGGTGGGGCGCTGACACACGTGGTAAATAATTTAATTCGTGACAGATGCTGTTACGAGTAACGCGCATTGAAAAAACGTTTATTACGTTCATGAAATTTATAAATTATTTCTATGTATGACAAAAATAATATAAAAATAATTAAATTAATACAACCAATATAAAATAATGTTATATAAATTAGATCAATCATGTTGTTATCATCCGTCGATTATATTATAGATTAATGGTATAGATTTCATTTTTTATAATTTACAAATATATTGTTATATTAGTGACGTTATAAATTTGGTACTTGTGCAATCGCTGTTAACTATAATTCTATAATTTCCTGAAATAATGAATCTTGAATTAGATAAATTAATATATAAATATTATATGTAATTTCAAAAGTATAACTTCTTATTACCAATTAAATTTTTTTACTTTTCGTAAACAAAAGACATTTACAAAAACAAAACTGAATAATTAAAATGGAAACATGAAATGTATAACTGATGGTACAATAAACATTGTTTAAGAAATAATTTAATATGCTTCCATATTTTACTCATCTACCTCACTCAGTATATTTTAAGATTTGAAATAAATGTGTTTTTAAATATAGAAAAATATTTATTAATAAGATATATTTATTTAACCATTTGAAGATAAATATTTTATTCGCGTATCATATTATCGATGGTATTAACTTCCCATACCCACAGTTGAAACTTACTACAGCTTAGAGAAGACTTCGATAGAGGGCAATACGTAGTTCATTATACGGTTTACTGTAGCTTATACTATAATAAAAGAAAAATATTGTATTGTAGCTTCTATGGGGGATGATTGATTTACAGTCATTTAGGCTTGCAAACCTACAAATCTAAATACACTAGACATTCACATACGCCTACATAGGCCACATATACACTTTTTTGAATGGAATAAACAACCCACAAAAAGTCGAAACAAAATATAAAATCTAATGTAAGAAAAACAAAAATAATAAGACAATAGGAAAATAGGAAAAAGAATAAAAATAAAAATAAAAAAAGATAAAAATTAGCTGATAACACGTTGAAATATGTCACATATATGAATATAATATAAAATAAATGAACAAAGTAAAATGTGTAAAATTTTTGGATAATAATGATAAGACAAATAGAAAAAAAAAGATAAAAACCTGATTAAATATGCAAGTTTAATATTTCATGTGTCAAAGGTATCGAATAAAGCACAATTAGTTAATAAACATTGTGTTACTATTGTATTGTAAACGCGTATAAGGTATCGCTGAAAAAAACGACTACCAACTGAATCAAAATCAGAAGAATTTGCCAGAGAGACAAAAACAACTATATAGAAGGAATATGCAGCGAAATTGAAGACCACTACCAAAGAAATAAAACCAAAGATTCTATTCAATAAAATCAAGCAAATAACTCGAAACTTCAAACCGCAGACATCAGCCATAAAGGACGAACAAGTCTTGACGAAGAATACCAAAATTCTGAAAAAGTGGGGAAAGTACTGCCAATCCCTCTTTGAGGACCAGTTAGAAGAACACCCATAAATTACTCATAAATTTGGTTCTCGTAATTTTGACGAAAAACTGTACGGTTCTTTTTTCGTAAACGGCACTCAATTATAACGTATACAGCGATCATACTTCCCAGTGCCAACGTAATAACTCTGAGCGGCATTATATACTACAATTATCGCAATTATCCCGTTTGTTACACGATTCCGGTACATTAACGAGATCACACCCATTGCCTGTGGTCCAGCCTCTCGGGGTCTCTCGAAGCCCCTCGGGAGCGTGATAAGAAACGCGCCTTTCGTAGCTGGCATCCGGTGAGAACGAACCTCCCAGCCTCACCTCCGCTCTTTTCACGGTCCTCGAGGTCGCGGGGGACTTTCTTGCCAGGCCACGAATATCGTCGGCTCGTGTACGCCGGCATGTTTTGCTCTTTAGGAATCATTAGCTCCGGCTTTCGTGGCTAATTCAAATTGCAATTTCTGCGTCGCGGAGCCGTCGGCCGGCCTCCATTCCTCCTCATCAAAATACCGTGGCGCACACGCCGCACAGCGCGCAGGATCTACCGGGCTTGCAAAAAGCAGAATTAACTTTTACTACGTGAAAAAGCGCGACCGCTCGTTTTACGCAGCCCGGGGAGCTCGGCGGCTGATTTCTTTTCTTCACGCTCGCGCGGCGATAGTGTCAAAAAGGATGAAAAACGCGTTTTTCCGTTAGTAGGAGGCTTCCCTTTCGGACGGTGTCCGATTTTCAATAAAATAATTTATGTTTTCTATAAATAACAATTAGTAGTCAGCGTTCGCTAAAGCAAAAGCGTCTCGACTATTTAGACGTTGATCGTACTATAATTCTTTTATTCTTTGCAAAAAACTGAACAAGTGTATTGTCTGTAACGTAAATGATACCAACGTTTTGTTTCTATTTAAACAAAAATATATTTTTCAAATATTATTATTGCATGTAATTTAATATTGAGTAATTAAATTAATATAAATAACGTATCCAATATTAATTATATAATTAAATATTTACTGTACATGTTGTTTATATTATTACGTACATTATCATGTATATGAATTCTGCACATTAACGTAAAATATTTTAATTCACGTATAATTATTATTAGATTTACTTTTTCATGTTATTTTTGTATCATGTATACTAAATGCCGTTACATTTTTGTTAAGTAAGTCATTAATAGTATTAATCATTAAAATCATTATTTGAAAAATTAAGAGAAATAAGCAATTTTAAATTAGAATATTTGCAAAAAGTGCATTTATTCGCAAGGAGCTTGATAAGAGGGTACCACTTCTCTGCGGTGCACTCCGTCAGGGATTCTTTTGTCCGAAGGAATAGATTTAACCACATTCATTCGATTTTAATTTATTTATTGCAACGAAGGGGTTGTGCGCGCGTTCTCATATCCAGTAGAAACTCCGTGGGGATTGGCTGCCACAGATTCATTAGTCAAATGGACCGGTACAAGAGAAATTAATAGGATATGTCCTGCATCCAATTAGGGCGTCGGAGTTTGACCGAAGGGGGTGGATTCTTAATTGCTTTTCGAGGAATGATATACCGCCAGCCTTTTCGGAAGCTCGAATGATGATAAATTAGGGTGAAATATACGAAACTGTGTCTCGGAACATAAATCTTGGAGGGTTTTGTATACGCTCTCATTAGTATTGTATTATTTTGCATGGAGAAAAAGCCCGAAGTCCAATATTACCGCGCAAAGCCGCCTGCGGTGAGTTAAAAATAAATTGCGCGATCAAGTTTAATTTCAAAGAAAAATACTAATTATCAATCTTCCTTAATTATAAGAAAAACTCGTTACACCGAGACGACAAAGATATTATTAAAAAATGCTTTCTCCTTCAGGAGAACTCGAAATATTTCGTTCGACTATGATTTTCATAATTTACGATCTTTAAAACGCTTTAATAACACGCTTCACCGTTACCTATTATTATTTTTATGATATTTACGTGCGACACATATCGCCAAAAGCGCGTTGCCATTGCGATGTAGAATAACGACCGTTCCCAGGGTAGTGTAATCAAAATTTCGAGAAAAATAACGAATGAACGCGAGTCGTTACTGCGGGTCACTCGCGTGATCGGCTTAATTGCACGACGCGATGATACACGAGCGACTTCTCGTGTTGATAATGAATCGCACGGTGCGAGCGCGAATGCGCGTGGGATCCAATCTCCGGGACGAAGGACACGTGGTTAGGCATCGTCTCGCGAGTGCATCCGGAGAGAGTCGAGCTCGAACGAGTTAGAAAACGCGCGATCCACGTGTGCAGAGCGTGCCACGCGTGACTGCAGCTGCATCGGTGGTGGGAGGACACGAGAGTCGAGCAGAGGAGGAGGAAAGGGTCAGTTGTTTCTACTGAATATGAGAACGCGCACACAATAACCCATTCCTGTCAATAAATAAATTAAAGTCGAATGAATGTGGTTAAATCTATTAAACGAGTCGTGTTATAAAAATTATGTTATAGACGTATTCTCCGAATTATGTTGTGAACACTGCGGTATATTTTTATTATTACATTACGAAATGTAATTATGACTTTTTCCTAATTTTAAGCGATCATGTAAAAATAAATTGCAACGAAGAAATTTATAACGGTGTAGCTATCGTAATTAAGATTCTTCCGGCAATCGAGTACCACGATTTCGGAACTGAAAAAAAGCGGAGCGCTA
The DNA here is from genome assembly GCF_003070985.1 of Temnothorax curvispinosus. Classification (NCBI taxonomy): domain Eukaryota; kingdom Metazoa; phylum Arthropoda; class Insecta; order Hymenoptera; family Formicidae; genus Temnothorax; species Temnothorax curvispinosus. Next base: position 433,202 of record NW_020214466.1, read on the forward strand.
TAATTACCTCCAAAATTACGAAAAAATAACGGTTGCCCAGCTTAGATCGTAAAATTGAGCTAACGAGAAGCGCGGCAAAAGAGCATTCATCACACGCTATAAAAAAGGGGAACCTAAATGTGGGTAAATGCGACGGATGCAGGTTGTTATGCGTTTAATTTTCGGCCACACACGAATAGGCTTGTGCTTTAAAAAAATATTGGGTGAGGGAAGTTGATAAAAGAACGTTCAAATTTCAAGTTAACAATGATGATTTAAAGGCAACGATGCATAGATCTATATGACGCGGCGTTAAAGAATTCAGCCGACTCAGCCGATATTTGCAAACTTGCAATCAATATATCATATGTATTATATGTATATAAGTATAATATCACTTACTTCTGCATTATGTTTAATAAGATATAGTTATCGTCGGGGATTGCAAACGTCGAGGATTACAAACATAAATAAAAACTAATGTACTCAGAATATAGCATCCTTCAATTCTTGTGGACATACACTTATACGTCTTTTTTGAATTTTTTTTTTTTTGAAAACGAATCCTTTTAAAAACAAGTATAATTAAATGTCCAAAAAATCTCGATACTCATCAGCCATGATTCTATAAAGACGTTAAAGACTAAGGGTGTTTATCTTTAAGTAAACGCTATCATTTGATGAAACATATGCCATTTAACAGATTAGATAAATATGTAGAAATTCTTAGTGTGAGTGAAAAAAAACAGAAAAGAAAAACTAATATAAGAAGTAAAATCTGCAATTCAAACGGCTATTAATGAGTCCGCTAGCGCATCTTTGGAAAATATATAAAATCCTATGATTTACGGAACAAATTTCTAAGTCTTGATTAAAATCAATTTCTATAAAACGAAAAAATACACCTTTCTTTACTTCAGATTATCAAATTATGAAAAGATTAGATTGTTATTGAATTACATTAAAAAATGTATAATGTGCATGTTATTTAAACATGTACATGTTATTTAACATGTTTAACCACATTAAATTAAAAGTTAATACGTTCAATCGTGTTAAATGACGTGATTTAAAACGGCAAGGAATGTATAAGAAGAGTTTTAACTAAATAACACACCAAGGATTTGCAGTGCGAAGTTAGCATGTCATGCCAACTTCACAGATCCTAAAGTGTAAAGTTAGCACCTCATTTTTTATTGCCTTTTTTATAGTGTTCACCGGAACTCTTTTTATAAATATAAAAAAACTCCTATACTCTTCAAAAAGAAGCCTAGCTAAAACTCTAATATCGAGAAGTATGTGAGTTTCCGCAAAATGTGACTCTAGCTTCACACACATCACCAAAGGTGTTGCCGAAAGAAACAACTACCGACTGAATCAAAATAGTTAGTGATGATCGTGAAAAAGAAATAGTTGAAAAGAAATTTGCTTGACGTATTACAGAAAACTTTAGAAAGCTACTAAGCATTTAAAATAAAATATTTGTTATAAAGACGATTTGAGAATTTAACACGTGCAATCATTATTTCGTTAAATATTAATTACACTGCTTTAACGTGGATGTATTTGTATGTTACAGGTCGACGCAGTGTTACAACTCCGCTGCTGCGCATCGACTGGTGAGTCATTTTTTTGACACCGTAAAAACTTGACTTCGTGATTGCATCGCATGGAAAACACGATTATGGAATCACTGGAGATTCATCTTCATTAGCGAATGTTTTGACGATATATAATTTGCTGCCTAAAGATAAGCAGGTATAATTAATTCAATTTTTAATACATGCACACACATGATAAGAGATAAAGTCGCATCTTGCACAGAATTTTTAAGTTAATTGTAATACATATTATAGAGAAAGGTGTGTACAACAAACAAGGAGGTTCGATAATTTGTGCCTGTACGAAGAGAGGAATGCCGTACACTTATTTCCTTCGCGAGAAGTTTCTTTCGCGCGCGTAATTCGCGCACTGTAATTATCCGTTCTAATTCCGAGATAATCGCTTTCTTTTCTCTTAAGCAAAAGCCCTCGAGGCGTAGTTTACCCGCATTCCGTTAAATCGTGCACGGCGCCGATTAAATACGTAGACACTATAATTGAGACATACGTATTTGCAGGAATTTGGGCGAACCGATCATTACCGTCTGCAAATGCATTTATAATAGTGCCGTTTTAATTATCGCACGCAAGATCGAAGGTAGTGCCACCGATTTATCATCCACAGGGCAAAGCTTGCCCGGCGCGATAAACGTTTTCTTCGAAAGACTTTATTTACGATCGAGCGAATAAGTGAGACGCGA
>NW_020214466.1:445482-477855 GCF_003070985.1 Temnothorax curvispinosus
TATTTTTTAAAATATTGATTATATTGTTTTAATGTGGATGTATTTGTATGTTATAGAATAATGCAGTACTACAACTCCGCTGCTGCGCATCAGCTGGTGAGTCATTTTCTTTTTTTTTTAAATTTTGAGACAATGGGTTTGTACAGAAAAATATTACGGATAAGGTGTACGAGAGACGAGATATTAGTCAAAAGAATGACGAGGAATAAAAATCTTTTTTTAATTATTTTATTAGCACACTGAAACTTTTATTTAAAATAATATACAATGTAGCAGTAAAATACAGGATATTCAACACCTACAGAAAAATTACGGAAAACAATTCCTTTCAGTCTCATGCTCGAAAAAAGTCATTTTTTAATTGAACAGTTATCTTTCTCTTTTCCTTTCTTCTCTCGTCCTCTCGTCCGTTTTCCCGTAAGTATTCTGTGATAGTTTCACAGTGTGCTACGCACGCGTTTGCCGATATTCACAAATGCTCGTCCATCTCATGACGCATTCGTAACGAGTTGAATTATAAACAAAGATCCTTCCGGGTATACGCCTTCTTCATGTATCTCGTTGTATCTACCCGCGCGTGAAACTCGCCGGATATTTCCCGACGCCTGATCGCGTCGTGTTACGTGAATCCCACCTTGTAGGGTTAGAAGGGAGGGCGAGATAGCGGTACGGGTGTGAGAAGGATTACAACAGATCCTGGCTTCGGGATGACCTGTGACCCGCGCGGTAACTCACCGCCCACGTTGCACCTGCCTCGGCGCTATCGTACTGCTTTATTGGTTTATCTCGCCTTCGAGAGGGGTGTATGAACTCCGAGAGTGAAACTTACGTGAACTCCGACCCATGGTCTCCCGCGCTCACAGCTGGGCGTTAGCAACATTGCCAATTCAAGGAAGGGAGAGAGATCTGAATTTTGATAAAATTAAATAAGATCATCCTGTGCTATCCCTGAATGTATAATGTACGAATTTAGTGTTCTTAATATTATGTTAAAAGTATTTTTATACCTCAGAATAAACGGATAAAACGTGAATGAATATGAATGAGAATAAAACAAGAATCTCTTGGAATTCTGCTAGTCATTTAAAAAGTTGTTGAAACTTACAATTAGAGAAATTACTATATTGCTTAATTAGAAGACCGACTGTACTTTAAATATGCTAGTTTATTCTGCTACATAATTTAAGTTTGTTATCTTTTTTTCTCTACATTGCATTGAAATTGAAAATAATTACGACATTATTTTATTTTATGTATATCGTGTCATTTACTATAAAACAAAGTACTTGACAATGTTGCATAAATACGTTGCTCGTTTATTGGTTGTCGTATTTAAACGATCGATATTTTTCAAGATGCTAAAATGCAAATTTGATGAAAGAAAGCAATTTAAAAATCTAATTGCGAATCTTTTCAACACCTTAAAAATGCATCATGAGATAAAAGAGCCCTCGATTCTACCAAGGTGTCGAACTTCTGCAATCTAAAGAGGAGAAGCTATCGCATTGGTATGCAAAACATTTAATTCCAGCGGGCATTTAGGAAATTATACAGTCGCCGTAGAAATTACCGAGTCCTGCGGTATCTTGGATTAAATGTCGCATTCGTGATAAAATTATGCTAATTTATTCGGCTACAATGTTAAATTCACCGCTATTATCCCTTTTCTTGCTTCTCGTGGACCTGAAAATTACATGCGTTTAGGACATTTTTAGGTGAAGATCCTTTAGCGTCGTTCTTCTTCTTGTGAAAGGGTTATTAACAGCAATAGATTGTTGCATATACATGTAATTATCCTCGTGCATTATACACTCGATCTCATTATACGGAAGTATTCATTTAGATATTTTTATAAACGATAATTGAATATTTTTTTTCTTATACGTATCATGCTAATCGTCTTTAACAAAATCGAAATAATTTTGTTTGTTATCGTCAATTCAGAAAATGTGTTTATTCGAAAATATTTATGAAGCATTATCATATCGTCATTACACACATATACGAAAAGATACATCCGTTCCAAGTATTTCTGTGATGCAGTGAAATTTTCTTCTTCGCAATGTGAAGGACACAATTGAAATACGAAGATATACGCCCAGATAAATGCCAAATGCGATAAATCCTGATAATTGTAAGCTGCTGTGACTGATGCACAAATCGCGACAAATTATATTGCTGAGCAATTGCGAAAAGTACACAAGACCGTACACGGAAGCACCTACAGCGATACAAGGTAATACGCGTACCGCAGCATAATTCGCGGCTTCCGGGTGAATATGCGTCTGCTCTGAGTAAGGCATTATCAAATTTCAGATTCGACCCGGTCCCCCTTCCTCAATTTTCATGGGTCCGCCGCGTATAAATATTTAACGTAGCGATTACTTCACCCTGAATTGCTAATTTTCAACAGACTCAGGTCTTTTTCGCGTGATACATTTTTCAATTGTTCTCAAAGTTTTCTCGAAACCTTATTTTGAATTTCTCGTTTATCTATTTTCTGGTCATCGCGTAGTTTACGCATTGCATCATTATCCGCGAATATTTTTACTTGAAGGCGTGTCATATATCAGCACACACTTGTACCAAAGAACAGTCCGACACTCTCTTCTCTCTTCTACCATAATTGAAACAACCAATTTTTTATGATATAGCCAGCTTTATTAAGAGCTTTGTTGAATGGAGAATTATCGGTTTCAAGCAATACCTAAGATCAGGGTATACATTTTCTCTCTCAAGACCACATCCTCTCTGATCGATATCAGTATCCGATCTCCTCAATCGACCTTCCAGGCTACTCGATCACTATACCATGTAAGATCGAGTAAAACGATCAAGTTGAAACATATCCATGAACGTGTTTGCACAATTATCTTGATTCGGTAGATATTAAGCACTTTCTGTTAATGTTCTTTCTCCGACAAAAAATTTTTCGATAAACCATTAAATAACCGCGATAGCAATCTACTGCGTACGATATTTTTGGCCAAGAGATCGATAATATATTTGATTGTCTCATAAAGGCCTTAACGCGTGATCATAAAATGCGGAGCTTTCTCTATTGCAGTAAGAAAAAAAGCAGAAATAAGACGTAATTGAGCGCGTTACATCCTATTCTCACTGGATTAAGTATAAGCGAGCACGTTACGATGACCACGCGACTCCATGCGGTGCACCCACGGTGAAATAGTAGCTCATAATCGTTTGTTCGAGCATCCTGAAATACGACTGTAATTTAGGATGTCGTTAAAGACTATTAAGCGGAATGTGCGTACAGCCAGATCGATACGCACCTTCATCGTCCCCGCGGTGCCGTCTCGTAAATCTACATTTATAGCCGTCGAATTCGAGTCGCGAGTTTTCGTCGTGCGGCAACAGCTGGAACCGTTCTTTCAAGCGTCGCGTATCCAGCATCTCTCGCCGGACCCGCGGTAAAGACACGACATGGCGACTTTTACGATTTTCATTACGTTCGGCACCGGGCGCGGGTCCCACGCAGGTTGTTTTAAGCGTCCGCGAGGTTGTTGCATCCGTGAAACATAAATGCTAATTTCGGGACTGCGACCGTAGCGCGTCGTGATAAATCGCGGCGCAAATGCCCCGCGTTATTCGCGCCTTGTTCACATATTTTTCTCAGCACGCAAAGTTAATTGAAAATCATGCGGGACCATATCGGTGGAACGTTGTTTTCAAACGATTCAATAATGTACACTTTTAACGAGGCTCATTTGTTTATCCGGATAAACCTGCTGTAGTATAGCGATGCACCTCCGAGTTGTCTTATAAAAGTAACGAAATAAAATTGGGCATTTATATTCCCTAAACGCATATGGTGTCTTTTTTCCGTGCCAGTAATTAAATACTCGTATATGCTCGCCGATTTATTAAATACACCACAATTAAATTTTCTACAAATATTTGTATTTCGTGAAACGGTTAATGATTCGTGCAGACACTTGTAAAATTGCAATGAGCGATTAATATGCATTGCTTGCATGGCCGCGCCCAAAGAAACTAAGGGCGGTTTACCATTTTTTTGCGAGACTCAATTATGCTTTTCTCCGAGTTGAACCGCTAATATGCAGGACTCAAGTGCAAATTAGAGGACTATCATAATTGAAATCATCAAACACCGTTTCATTTCGGATAAAAATAACACGAACAAACTCCCATATACTGCTACTCGGAGAATTCATGCGATCTCCTTGATGGTTCCTCGTAATATTCGGCCGATTCTTGGCCGTAGGGCTGTTATTAGATCATTTTATGGATTGGTGCAGTTTGTAATTAGGTTTTTATCGATGGTTGCGGCGTGCAGAATTTTATGCTTTTCATTGACTGGAAGATGGGCCACAGATTAATGGCTGAATCGCTCGGCTATAGGTGCTAAATGGACTCGGTTGTTTACGAATTAAAATCTATCGAGATAATTAGTGCTCGTTTATTACTAATCTTTAAATTAAAGAAATTACGTGTTTCCAACGAGAGAGGGTTAAGAAATGGAAATAAAAATATTTTTCCAGTAACGTCTTCGGTATATAAATTCTAAATATATATTATTACATTATTAACTCGCATGAAAATTATATTAAATATTTAAATATTATTCTCTTGAAAATTTAAGCATCGCGGTAGATTGATGATTCGTTCTGGCGGGTGTCGCTTCATCGAAAATCTATGCGCTACGGCTATTATGAGAGAACGCACGGTAGCCGCGATCGACTATCGCGCCAGAGATGCCAGATAAGATCCAATTATGGAAAAAAGGAGATGTAAATAAAAGTGGGTGATTATCTGATCCCATTCCAATCTGAGCTTTGAGATTTTGCCGTCTCGTAAATTCGTTCATCGATAAATTTGTCTCACCTACCTGCTGAAACAGGCTCTGCGCGCGTTCATCGCTTATGAAATGTATCTCTTTCAAAACATTTTTTTAATGCTTTATACCGAGGAATTAGAAATACGATAAAAAAAAACGCTGCGAAGGGATCTGTAATTTCCGGCAAAAAACAATGCGGTGCTCCCCATCCAAAAAACGGAATTCAATGTCGTTATAAGGAAACATCTGTAATCGCGTCGCAATTACCGATCGACAGCCGATCTAATCTAGGAACCTCAAGACGCCGCCGCTCTAAAACCGGTCGCCCGGGAGTACTCGTTCTCTCTCGAGGGAGGCTTGGCCCATTTTTCAAAATCGTAATTGCATTTTTCATCCTGCTCTCACCATCTCCCGTTCTCCCAAGTGGCCCACTCTTTCGTCTTCTCTCATCTCCTCCTCCTCCCTCTTCCGCCTTCGTGTTTCCACCTTCGGTTGCTGCCGTTGCTTCTGCGGCAACGTGGCCCGGGAGGCAAGCATCCATATTCATGCGAAATAAGGTGCAATTAAACTCCACGAGGTGTCAGCCACGAGGAGGGCATTAATCACCCAACAAAGCCACATTTGACGCAGTAATCGCCAGAGATACCATTACATGCGTGGCACATAATAAGCTCGTATCACGACGGAATGATAATTTGAGCGCGAATTGTAACGAGTCCCTCTTTATACGATGCGGCGATCCTCCAGGTGTAGATACCTTTTTCATCGATCTTCGCCGATGTATCATCTCGTACGCCGATTTATTTGCTTTGCCGAGATTTTTTGGTAGGCTCCTATTACAATTGTTTTCAATAACATTTCAAAACTTCTTACTGCTTCTTTTTACATAATAGCGCATGGAAAACCTTGCGAGATGCTTCAAAAGATTTTAAGAAAAATATGAAGTGTACAGTTTACACATCGTTTACGTGTTTTTCATTTGCATATTTTTTGTTTGCATTTAGCAAATGCAAATTACTACTGAGTTTATTAGACGCCTATAAATATGAGATTATTTCTCTCTTCTCAATTATGTATCTTTATTTCTAAAATTTTCCAACTTCTTAAATATTTATACTTATAGCCATTGATTTTAGCTTTAGAATTATGAACAATATTAATAATAAAAAAATTATATAGAATACATTTTAAAAGTATGTGTGCTACATAAATTAAATTGTTAATCGATTTCATGCGACTTGAGGACAATGAGAGATTTTCTGGGTGGCATTCATCCGGATCCTAATCATAGTCTGTCACACTTTGCATGCTCTTTAATTAATCATACATCTGGTCACGTAACGAATGCACCTTGCGCAAAAAAGAAAGCCTGAAAGAACGCGCGTTTAACTTGGTGAAATGCTTAATTGCTGGTTGCCGCCGCTGAAAAACGTCGCGTGAAAGTGATTGTCCACTGTTAATACTTTGCCCGTACACTGTTACGAGTCCACAAGCTACGAGTGCGGAAGCATATTATTAATAAACTAAATAAACGTTACCGTGTGATACGAACAAATTATGAAAAGAGCGAATTTAAATTGCAATTCTCGTCACGTACAAGATTAAGTTTGATGTGGCGGTAGCCTATAAGCAAACGTATCATTTTATGTCTATTTTAAGATCATAAAGAACGAATCGCAATGTCGGCCACTACGCCGGCCACAGAGCAGTACATCTGCCGACTCGTTATCTAATGATGCCTTATGCGGCCTGATAATTGACCGTGCAGCTACCCGAGGCAAGGTTCGAATAGACGCGAGCTTATTAAGCTGGATGGTTTGTTGTTGTCCGCGGTAGCACAAAGCCAAGAATCGACGTTATGTATCGATTCTTGATTAAAACCCACCCTCGGGCTGCCACCTCATTACGCCTCTCCCGGCTTCTCGCCCCTCGTCAAGTAAGCAGTTAATTTGACAACTCGCGATATGAAACGCCTCGGTTCCACTTGCGTGAATGGAAGGCAGCTTTCGATACAAGATTCCCGAAGGGCCACAGATACGCGGGAATTATCGGCACAAAGAAAAACAGCAAGTATATCCGTCTGAAAAAATTCCAACTTGAGTTCTCTTTAAGTGCTTTTTCAAAAGTATTTTATTACGATATATTTTATTATATTCGATAAATATCCTACATATAAATATCTTTACAAATAAAAAAATATTAAAGTTATTATCGTAAAAATTCTATATTTTTTCCGTAAAATTTGTAATGACAATTGATAATCAATTGATTAAAGTCATCGTATTGTAATTTAATTGTTACTGACAAAGGGCCATATTTTCACCTCTCTCTTAAACGCGCGCTTTTATTTAGAGAATCTAAATCGGGAGGAACGTAAATATTTCACGATTTCAGATTAATTCTATATTTGGCCCGCACAATATTTCAACAATCATAAAATTACGATATCAAAACATGTCTATATAGTCTTCGGTTCTGGCTGTTTCGAATGATAGAAACGATCCCGAATTGCATGAGTTACGAGGCAGTAATTTTCCTCGAGAAATGCCAGCCTGCATAGAAAGCGACGGGTGCAATAAATATACTTGGCTGCGTCGAAATGCATTGCGCTGACTCGCGGCCAACTCACACCACCGCGATCGCCAATAACCACGCGAAGGAATTCCGCTCTTACATGAGCCGAAACGTATATTTCATGGATAAACTACTTATCACCCCTGAAAATACTTGCAAAATTTACCTGGCATATTTTTTCTCAGGTTATTCGTGAAGTATACATTCCGCTTAAATATTTTCAAAGAGATTTAAGCTGCTTTCTATATGTTTTTCCTCAAACTCTCAAAAGTAATTCTTGTATCCTAATTAAGATATCTCAGCTTTTAATACTCTGTTAAGAGTATTATTTCTAAAATTGACCTTTATCATGTTTATTTGATAATTAAGTTTGATGTTTTTTCTCGACTCAGCAGTGTACGGTTTTTTTTATGATCAAAGAGATCTAAAGTATATACCTTATTTTGCGGGCGAAGTGTAAAGTATAAAACTTTTGTGCATTTATTATACGCGATAACTCCGAGTTTTAAAGCGTGAAGAGATAACAAGATGATGTTGCGGGCGTATAAAAATGCGAGTAACATACAAAAATGTAACGTATAAAATGGGCCGTGGAAACTTCCAACATAGCTGAATCCAACTAATTAACGAAACACGAGAGAATATTCGCTACTCGTGAGAAAAAATTCCACTACCAAACTCCTCGCGCAGTGATATTCTCAATTATCTGCTGTCTTCGCTAACGATGCCGAATTGCGTGGGCGGCTCCAACATGCGCATAATTAACCAAAGATAGCTAAAAATCACCTTTGCATAATAAAAAATTAAAATCTCCGAAGTGACCTCTCCCGTTAAGTTATTCAACGGAAAATATTTAATAGTCAATAAGCAATTAACGAAATAAATAAAATAATCGGCAGACGTAAACTCTCTTAAGTAACATTTCAGTTAAAGATATTAGAAAGGGAGTCGCTAAATTAAATCGATAAAATAAAATTATAAAATAAATTTATAAGGCTCATCAAAAGCAAATAATTGTCCAAAATTATTACAATCGTGACAATATTAATAAAACATTTTTGCATTAACGATATTTGTCGGTATAACAACGTCTGGTAGAGAAACTTTTTCTTCCAAAGAAATAATTCTCTTTCTTGTTCGCAGTAATAATCTAATAAATCGACGAAACGGGAACGAATCCGCTACTCGACATTCTCGATGCGATATTTACGAGACGCTTCGACTGAGATTTATGAAAATTATTCGTTACTATACCCGATTTCTCGTATTTATGCGGAGCTGCATAGTAGGGCTCCCGTTCGATCGCACCGTCGATTCCATTGTTCCGCTTTCGACATGTCCATATTACCATACATGACAAAGTTAAGCGATAAGCTCGACTATATAGGTATATTCAAATCGTTTGATCGAGCACCACACCCGGAAGTTTAAATTTTTTACCATTTATTTGCATACAGTCGTGCGCATGATCTTTTTTTAATGAATCAAAATTCCGCCCAAGATAAACTTTGGAAGATAATTAAACAGCTATACCGCGATATTATAGCTACCGTTCGAATCCGATTACCACGGTTCGTGCGCAATTAACTTCGATATACGCGATTAATTTGGAATTACCGCGTAAATCGCGACTGCGAGATTAAACCGTAAGAGGGTCGTTCCTTTTCGGTCGGAGAGAGTTCTCTTGCACGCATCGTCTCTGAAAAATGTCGCGGATTAAGCGCAGGTATTTTCTCTCTTCCCAATTGCAGCGCAATCATGTTTCTGTTACGCATAGCGGATATTATTCGTTATGCGACTGCAATACGACTTGTCTGCGCCGCACGTTCGGGAATTAGAGCCATCTCTCTCGAAGGCAAGCGTTATACTATCCGAAAACACGAAGGAGTGCTTTCCTTCGCGGCTCGCGGCCGCCATTTTTGGGATTTAGGAGCGTGTATGCCGCAGGTTACTCGCAGCAGGTGGGTTCTCCAAGCGAAGCGGGTTGACAGCGGGATAACTGACCGGCTGGTTAACCAGCGGCCGATGGAAGCGCGTAACTCAGCGAGCACCATTAGCGCTATCTCCGGCGCGAGTAAAAACTGTACGATATAAGCGTGCGAAGCACGCACCTTCCCGTTCCCGAAGGGCCTTACGGAAACGGTCCGCCTACCCGTCCCAGTCTACACACGAAATTAACGGAGCGTATGTTCGTTCGAAGATCCTTAGCTCCCGCCGGGGCATATAAGTCTAGCATCGTTATGCATCCGAAGAACGAGGCAGCATCGCTGACGGGGAATCTCGCTGTTAGCTTTTAATCAAACTAGATAGTTGAATTTCTCTCTTCGCCAATCCAATTCCAAACGTCCTACGGTCGTTAAGTTGATCCAAATTTTTTTGCATATGACAGGAAAGCTTTTTCTTCATTCCCTTCATTTATCGTCCAAGTTCGAGTTTCTATCTTTAAACATCGATCGATTTTCCTATTCTTATTTTCTACTCTTATTAAAGTGATGTTTTCCAAAGCTCGAACGTTTCTCGAAAGTTTACTTGCGCAGGATTATAGTGACAGTAATTGAATGAAAGAAGATAATGCGAGAAATCTCGACTCCTTTTCCCCCGAGACCTGATCAGTGGAGATGGTTACACAAAAACGTGGATTTATGGCCAGTAGGCGGTGCGAGCGTCGCGGGCGGCCGCAGGTTTGTGTGAAAGAGACGAGAGCCAAGAATGGGCGCATAATTACTTGGAGACTCCGCGAACACGGCGACGATTATTTGGCTGGCTTGCTGGGTGTATTCGTTAATTGAATTTAAGGTTATTTAATGTGCTTTTAAGCCGCTATCGCGGCGGCTCACATACTCCTGAAAGCGATCGATCGGCTCGCGCGAGCGGCCGCGAGGAGAAGCGCGCGGCCACCGAGAACCGTCACCCATAAACCTGCTTCGGGCTGAGTAATGTCCGGGCGTTATCGAAAGTGCCGTGTGTGTGCTCCCCGTTCAATTTCTACCCGACATCGTCGCGATTACAATGCGAGTAGGGCGGGTTGGACTGCACATTTAATTGGCCAGGTGCGCAGAGAAGATGACGTGATGTTTGGAATAATACGGGCGATAAGTAAGTAATGCCATGTAATCTGGCAAAAATGTTGGGCCCGCGACGAATGCTGTGTAAACCTCAATGATCAATTTAATTTATTAATACATATCATTTAGCTTGTACCATTTTTTTATATACTTCTCATCCGTTTGATATACTTTCATAAATCTTCGATGACGGTAGATGTATAAAAATTGTAAAGATAAAAACCTATTAACGGTTGAAATATAAAATTCGCTTTGATCCGCCATCAATCTTGGTAGGTATGCTATAAGCGATGCTTGGATCTTAATTAAGAGCAGCAATTAGTAAATTGCAAAGTGAGTTGAGGGAGTTCCCAAACGAAGATCGATGGAGCGTTGAAAAATTTACGTGCACATCGGAACAGCTTATCGATGCCACCCGGGACGCGCATATATTTTAATTCCTATCACGATTTTAAACGATTCACGCCTAAAACGTGGCTTTAAGAAATTTTAAATCAAGAACAAAATGTCGATGTTGTGTATGAAGGAAACGAAAAATAGTAATTACTATTACGGATCGATTTTTGGAATAGTATTAAATTGTTAGAGTAATTTGGCCCGAGTCGAAAGAGTTAGTAAATTTTATTTGGCCACTTAATTTGTAAAAGAAATATTGAACGAAATTAAGCACGAATTGGTTTCGAGGGTGTTTTATATAAATTACCAACAATCGCTCTGACGCAAAAGGACATGTCTGATGTGAGTTAAGATCCCGACGTTAACTCGGGCAACAGTACGCCCCTCTCAACTGATGAAACACAACCAGTGCGCGTTAATTGTTGCAATCATTCTTTTTGATGCATGTAGGGCCGCGTAATAAGAGAACCGCGCAGATGGCCGAGTCGGTGAAAGACTCGGATTGCAAAACGAAGATTAAAGCCACGCCATTGGATTCGATCGACCAATGCGTGACATATAATGCGTTCACTTGCAATGCCGTATATTGTGAACGAAACCTTTCACCTAGAAAGCGGTAGGTGCGTCGATTAAAATATTACAGTTCAAGAAATGATTCAATGAGATGCAAGCAGAATGATAATTGTTTATTCAGTTAAGTAACTCGTTTCGATCCAGTACGGATAAAATTTAAGATATCTATATATTTTCGGGGGGAGAGGGACAACGAATGCATATTATCTTACTCTCTCTTTCGTTATAATTTATCTTACTCTTCTTCCGTTATAATTTATTCATTCAATGAAATGTACAAGCAGACTTTTGAATTTCGCCCTACCTGCGTGATTTTTAAGCCACCAAGCCTCGAGATTTTGAGAAGAACTTGTTAGGACTCAGCAGGGATTCTGGCTATTTCATGTTACTACTTGGAATAATAACACGACGAGCAACCATATCTTTCAAGATATAGCGACAGGAGAGTGACAGATAACGTGCGTACGTGAATAATATGTAGTATTATGTTTCACCTTCCAAAAAATAATTGTTTGAGAAACAGAAATATTCAATTTAAACTGAAAAACAATACGATTATTAGTAACGCGACGTCTTTCTGAAATATTGAACAAAAAGCATGATAAAAATATCAGTTTCTTTATCCGCATGAAATCTCGTCTATCAGAAATGTCTAAATATTGTATACTTGAAGTTATCAAGTGTATAATATTTTGAAAATACTTAACATAGCGAACGATGGCGTAATCGCCTTCCATAGGAGAATCCTTCCTTCCTTTGTCACCTCGTTTAATCGGGAATGGTAGATGACTATCTACACGGTGAATTATTTACGTGTAAACTAGCCTCGTGTCTGTACCTCTATTGTCCGAACAGTCGACTCTTCCTTTGTGGACGATGAGAAATCGCCTGCTTTCCGAATACATTCGTTTTGTTTTACTGCCTCACGCCAAGCTGAGGCGAGTGCACACGCATGTCCATTCTCGACACGGACCTCCCGCTTCGGCTTCGCTCCGCTCGCGAGACACGTGAAAGCGTCACTGCATATAATAGCGAAGGGAGGTAAACGTCGTTTCTGCGTTTCTCGCAGCATGCCAAGCGTGTGTTCACGAGAATAGGTATCCCGCCCGCACCCCGACCACGCGCGTGCCGCGATAAATTTTGCGAGAGTCCTAACTGCGAGTCCCAACGTGAAACGTGATACTTGCATTGTACCTGCGCGTGGAAAAATAACTCTCGAATTTTTTATATCGCATATTCTCGCGCTGACGACGGATCGTGGAGCCACATATTATTGATTCCGTAAATCAGCACTTATCACACACGGCTGGATATTCTATATGCAATGTACCTGTCCACGTAACGTAATGACAAATCATTCTTGAGATCATTGTACAGTGACTAACTTTCTAACTTCTTTGAGGAAACGTAACTATGTACGATATGTTGTCCATCCCCTGTCCAGCCACACAGGGTTACCGCTTTATAGCAATTATACCGTACGTCACGTTGAGTGACGGTAGACACCAGCGACGTCTCATCAAGGCTCGCACCAATTATGCAAATCGACGTACCAATTAAAATTTTTATTCCCACCTTTTCCCTCTTATATACATCTACACGCGCCTCTCTAGACGGGCGGCTTCACATTCCTAACTCCAAAATTATGGCCGGCACGCGGAATAATTTGGAGGCGTTGCTCATTAAGATTCATCGCTCTTAGGGGTTGCGTACCGCGGGGGGTACGCATATAGTGACGCGTATGCAATCCAGGGAATGCCTGCGGTTAACTATGAACGCCTTTCCGGGCTATCAGCTGACCAATCGTGCTATCTATAGTCTATCGTAAACAATGATAACATCTTAAGAAAGAGGAATTCTTATGGACACCTTATTTTTCTCCTTTCCATTATTTTACTATTTAACGGAAACATATACATATATCTGTCTGTCGCTGATATAAAAATTTTACGTTCGATCATTTTATCTATAAAATCTAAAAAATCATATTGTTAACATTCATATTTTTACCAGTTTTCAGTAACAATATATTACTTAAAAATGACCAAGCTAATATTTCGAATTCAATATATTCTGGAATATAAGTTATTTGGAATATGCTACAAGACATTCGTACTCCTATACGTTATAGCCATAAATAAATACACCTTTAACACGGTTCTTTATCTCAAAAAATATGTAGATACGCCTCTCATGTCACATTAATTTCAAACGTCTAACACGAGCAGGAAGCTTCCGTTCCCAAAAAAAAATTCTTATGCGCCATAGCTTGTACTTCGCTTCCGGTCGCGGATCAGCCCCGGATCAGAATTCAACCGCGTCTCTCGCGCCACTCAGCGCATCACTCGGTGCATTTCAATAAGTCGCGTCGTTAGCTACGTTAATGAGAACTATTGTAAGTCGTCGACGCCGCAGCGGCGCCGTAGAATACCTCTCGTTATCTGAACTCGAGCCGCACGTACGTGGGGGGTTTCAACCGCGTGATTCTAACGTGTCGCGGATGACGGATGCGATGGGACGACGAACGTGGAATGTCATAATACCGAGACGTTCGTTCGTAGGGAAGCACCTGCCTTGTACAAATAATTCTTCATCATAACCATTCCTCGCCTCTATCATCATTTCCGACCAAGCAGCTTCTCGTCACTTGCGGCGCGCGTTTCGTCCGTATTTCAAATTTCACGAGGGTTCCGATGTCAGGCTATCTATTTTGATGTCAGCTATATCACAAAGTTTAAGACGATTGTTTACGCATACTCGTCGGATATGAATATTAAATCTATATACTTCTCAAAAGTATTTTCGCTGACATTAGAATAATGCGACGTGAAAAAATCTGCCAGACGAATTTAGGAGCCAAAGGATAAGAGCAAACTTAGACATCTGCAGCCCAGTCGACTAATAAAGCTATAATAATTTTTCTCGTCGTCGGAGTCAGATTTCGCGTCATTGAACGGCTCTATATCTAACACTTAGCAGACGGATCCTATCCAAACGCGTCATAATCCCATCGGTGCATTCCACATCAGGCGTCTTGACGCCTCGAAATAACATGTTTGCTTTCCACCGATTCCTCGACGCTGCAGGCCACCATTGTATCGTGACGTTTGTGTACAAAATACTGTATTGACACGTTCAGAGATGGCCATTAGACTTCATTGTTGACAGTTCGTACGTCGAATCGCCGCTAAGACTTCACGACGATGGCTCGACACGTCCTAAGGAGATCAGTTTCAGAGGATTTTGAGAAACTGGTATGGCGCGTTTCTTGGTGTCGTTATCGCGTACTCGGGAAGCGAATAGCAGACCGGTTAGGTCACGTTTTGTACATAAATTCGGCCTTTGTCAGTCTTTCTTCGTCAACTGCGGCGGATTAAAGGAATGATCTCATGATCTTATTTAACACGTATACATAAAGATGTTAGTAATATTTACGTTTTACGCAGATAAAAATTTGTAAGCAAATTGAGTCTTTAACAATCCAAAAACAAATAATGTATAACGCGTAACTATCGATTATTTCAGTTAAATATATGAACAATATACATATATATTCCTTATATACATATAAGCAATAACGTAATAAAAGCATTTGGAAATACGACACCTGAACATAGACAAATGCGAAGGTGAACATGGCTGAGGCAACATGCCATGAAGTACTTAAATTTCAAGCACCCCGAAGAGAGAAAACACGAGAAAGAATCGGACGCCGGTGGACGCGGCAATTACAACGAGCGGTTCTTAATGGACCCACTGAGAAGTATTCCGGCCATTTTAGCCATGCGGCGTGTACCTACGCTCTGCTCGAATGGGACAATTAAAATTAATTGTTCTTCTTACCGCGCTCTCAGCCGAGCTTCTGAAAATATCCGTCCTGTTGTTCTCCAGCTGTTTTCCGCGAATACTTTTTGTCTTGTTAAGCGGATTTCTTCCTTTTGCGTGTAATCTACCATTCTTCGTTGGCACAACATTCAAAATGCATGAGACACTTATTTATAAAATTGTATAAGCTGTTAAACGCGAGAAAAATATCAAACGCTATTTTGACTTGGATATAATTTGCAATATCATAAAAACATGTATATAAAATAATGTAATTACCCGTTTATATTCGCGCCGCCGCTTATATTATTTGTCATAAATTCTCATCGACCGTTTAAATCATTGATGTGCACGCGGACCAACGCGCGCGCATAAGAAGAAAGTGATAATCGGTGCGGAATCAATTTCGAATGCGCCGATTAAGCGCGTGCACGATCAATCGTTTCCCAGAGAGATTGCCCGCCAATTTATTTTACATCTCGATTCTCGTCGCTAATTCCGAGGCCACTTAATTAAAAGTGAAATCTTCCAATCGTCCGCTGGCCGATTATTTTTCTCGCGCGCGCCGGGGTTACGGTCGATTAAGTTTATCTCGTGCCGTCGGAGAATGCGAATGCCCACGAGGATTTACACTATTAGAGAATCGTCGAATCGAGGTCATCGGGATTGCGTGGCGAACGATTAATAACGAGGAACGAGCGTCAATCTGGCGGAATCATGGGAACCGGAGCGCTCTCAAACGCTTGCAAGCGAGCGATTGTGAATTCTTCGGACGGCACGGCACGCGGCAAAATCCGGTAATGAGACGCTGAATATTTGTGCATCTCAAGAAACGTCACAATTGCATCTCGCAGCCCGGATTTTCCGGGTGCACGGGAGCATAAGTACAAGCGCGAAATTACTGTGAGGCAAGAAATAAAACGGGTTCGAGCATGCTTAATGTACTCAGCGTATACCGTGAGATCGTTCTCCATAGCTCCCGTTCTTGTTTAGCGCTTCTTGAGAAAATGGATTTTCTCAAATTTTTCTTCCTGTTCTCTTCCGCATCTGCACTTGATGGAGTTTTTACTTGTGCTCTACATAACATCCGCTCTCTCGCGCGATATCGCCGAAGCAAGAGAGCGCTTCTTCGTGACATACGGGCCCATAGCTAATTTCTCCAATAAATAAGCAATCCAGGTAGGCAAGCTTCACCATAAATCACTGTCAGCGTAAGTAGAGGGCGGTTGTCGGTGCCCGAGCGAATCCGCGATGCGGTCTATCCGCCGATAAAGCGCGCTGTAATTGGTCCTTAATAATCTCGTCATGACGTGGAACTGCCGGTCGATCGAGGCGCCCACGATCGTGCTCTGTTATTATCCGCGACGATTTAATTACAAAATTAATGCGGGCCCATTAAAAGCGCGCGCGACCGCACAAGCTCGCGAGGGTGGGAGGGCGTGGATACGCGCGCAGGGGATACGATCGATGACGAGATTCGCGAGGAGGCACGCAACGCACCGTCCGCGTCGCGTATCCGGGTAAACGAGTCCACCTTGAAAACGATACGCGCCGGGCATCGGGATGATACGGTCGAGAAATATCGTCGGCCACCCGGTTTAACAGCGCCTCCGCGAGGGGCGCGTGATGTAGTGCACGCGCAATGTCGAGACCCTAATGTAAACGCGATAACGACGTAAGTACACGTTTCGATGCCGCGCAAAAGACTCCCGCCGTGCCGTCGCGATTTTAATTAAACACCAGATTTGTCCTGATGCGTAGAGCAATGTTTACATCCTGTTGATTACTCGAGATGTATCGATGGGACGCGCGCCATAAACGCGGCTTTTCAGCGACGGTGCGACCAATTTAGATAATTTACCGCGAGATTTCTGACACTTTCAAAGTACCTTAAGAAGCGAGATAAGCTGTGTGTCTCATTAAGAGACCATACTAGTAATTTATTGAAATTAATTGCGTAAAATGCGGCTTGTCTTTTTTAGATTAAGATAATAAGCAACGCTAATTAACGTATAAATAGATTTTTATTACCGTTCTTTATGGAGTTTAGTGTAACACGTAACTCTGATAATTATAATATACAATGTCACATATATACATATATTTTTAAGTTTTAGACAAAATTTTATGCAATAAATATAAATACCGTTTAAGAATTTTTTTTATAGAATGTTTTCTTGATATTATTGAAGTGATATTACTACTTCGATATCACGTATAGCTTCGTTATATCATCATATACAGTAGTTCTGCAGAGTACTTTTTCGTAATCGTTTTTTTTTTAATTATGCAACACAAGAAACTAATAATTTACAAAATTTACGTATCCGGTGTTTTTCGCGAAAATTGTGTGACATCTGCAAAAACATTTATAATCAATAAAATAGTAAATTTTTTTGAAAATTTTTGCGTACATATTAAACTTTGTTCAAGCATTTTTGTCATAACGTAAATAGCTAACCTGAGATTCCGTTAATTCATCAAGACCGACACACAAAAAACGTCAGATCCAATATTGCATTGATGATCATAAATCGCGTTTAATGAATTATAATGATTTCACGTTCGTTTAATAACAGCACGTTTTTTGCGAAGTTCACGGTACATTGCTTCTGACAGCCGATGATGTTTCAACACATATATAAGAATTAATCATATAGCGTTAAAAAGATAATGAAAATATATTAATATAAGATAAATAAAAATAAAAAAATTTTTAGTAATTTATATATAATATATAATTTATATAAGTAATTTATATTTATATAATAAATAGTCCGAAATTTTTTAATGTAGCAACTGCGTAGGAAAAACTATCGACATAATTTTTCTCTCTCTTATAATTACTGAATTTATATCTTCCTAAAGTTTGGAGTAAAAAATTTCTGGATTACGCAAATAAGCTTTTGAGGGTCGAAAAGTGTGAACCGTGGGTGAATATTTGTGCGGCGCAACACCGCGAGTTTAAACAGACCACCCTGAAAAACATATTAGGTTGATGCGCTGAGCCAAAGCTCGCTGGTAATGACTGGATAGCACCGGTGCAACGGTTATTACCGGACGGAAGGTTTTGCGATGTTTCTTCGGGGCCAACTGCCAGCCAGCAACCAACGTGGATCGAGCCAACTTCCTCGATGTCGAAACCGTGTGGAACGAGCTAACATCCGTGATTCCGCGGATCGAAATGATCGCCCGGTACCTCACGGCGCACGATCAAGACGTGCCCGGGTGCATCGTGCAATGTGATACGGAGAAAAATATCCGCGGCGCCTTTTAGGCGGAACCAGTTCGACTGCCAGCGAGACATGGGTCATGTGCTGAGGGTAACATTCGAAAGATACGGTTTTCTTGCATCGAGAATCCGCGAGCACACGTGAGAGATCTTATCTTGGTTCCGCTGTACGAATCTCGCGCATCTCCATTCAGGATTCGTAAATTGCAATTGCGATTGAAAGTTATGTACAAAGAATAATTTCCATTTCTCTTCTAGAAGTAATTACACAATAACAAAAATATTTTTAAATTATTTGATATATCCAAAAAAAAAATGATTTAATACTGCTTGTGTGTGAGAGCGAACAAGTTAAAAAAATTATTTTTCGTTAATTGAACATATCGATCGTATTATAGGTCCCTTATGAGAAACTTGTTGTTTATATAATATATATATCTGAAGAGAGATTCCAACATGTGAACAGAGTTTCATTGTCGAACGTGTTATCCTCGTCGCTTCAAAAATGTTCCTTGCATGTCAACGAAGCGAGCAGGTGTTCCTTTCGCTTCACGGCCGTCGCGTGGCAGTAGTAGGATCGAAGCGAAGCTAAAGTGATGTCGGAATATGAGCGGCTCTGTCCCCCGCCCTGTCGTCTCGCTCTCAAGGATCAAAGAAGCACGTCGAATCGAGTCTCTCGCTCCTTCTTCACTACGGAGAAACGTTCCTCGTTCTCTCCTTGGTTCATTCTTTCTTCTCCTGTGCGACGCAACTTCTTTCTCCCTGTCTCTCACCAATGAATCCCCTTCACATCGTCTCTGCCTCGCGCCATAGCGCGCGCGAGTGCTCCATCTTCGTCTTGCAGATTCTCTCGAGGGGACGAGAACTGCCATTAGAAGCACTCCGCTCTCCATGTAATTTGACCGCGGACAATGTGGACCACACGAAGCGCGTTGCTTACCTACATGCCATAGAGGTTCTCACGGTCCGCATAAATACTTACGCAGATTTTTAGTTCCTTTCTTACTACAACGAAATTAAAATCTGAATCTCTCTGTTTCTCCTCAGTCTAGAAAACACTGAGAGAAGTAATGATGTATTCTTTCAATAAACGTGGCGACTAAATAAAAAAATAATGCGTACTAATGTTATAATATAATAATAATTGGTAACTTGATAAATATAAAATCGCTAAAAATGTATGTGATATTCCGAATTTTTTGTTATATAAATCTGCAGGCGCCGGAGTTTTTTACCTGAAACTGTGGCAGCAGGTGCAGCATGTGAAACGCGTTTCGATATGAAGTTTCATGATGTGCATTACCCGCTACATTGTAAGGAAAGATCAACGTGTACATTTACGATATCTGAGAACCTCGATCTTTTGCGGTGCCGTAGTCATGCGTTTATAAATCGCGATAATAAGGAAGGATATTTATAAATAAGATATTTAAAAAATAAAGTAAGTTTGGATAAAGGCTAAATTGAAAATAAGTAAAATTGATAGATTTTATAGTTTACGCGTAATATACATATTTGCACAATTTTTATTACATTTCTCTTAAGTTTATCATAATTTAAATAAATATAGATATTAAAATGTCGCATCTGAAAAATACAATCAGTTCGCAAGTAAAATTACAATAACAATTAATTATTTCTAAAAACAATAATTTTAATATGTTACCTGCTATAGACAGACGCTAATTCTTTATATATACAATAAAATCTTCGCTCTTTGAGAGCGAGATAGATTTCGTTGTTTGAATCTTGTAATCATAGAAATTGTAGTTATAGGATGCAGGTGCTGCTGAATCATGATTCCCATCATGACGTAAACCATACTATTAAAAAGAAGAACAATGCACGAGGTTATTAGAAGCTAATTATGTTTTTCATGTTCGATTAAATCGAACTATGGTGAATCGACTGTCATAGACAAGACTCCCTTTAGTTGAAAAAAACAAAAATACATTCTCATAACTAATACTTTACCTGAAATCACCGGTATCATCCATAATTATAAGGTCGTCTTGGGTTATCGAGCTTGAACGTGGGAGAAAATTCTGTACTAAATCAATACGACTGTGTCTCTATAATTTACTCGGGTGCATCGAAAATGAAATTGAATTCCGTAGCCACAAATATACATAAAATGAATGCTTTCATTAGATATAGTCAGCCGAACAATGTGTAATAATTAAATCGGATAATTATTCATTAGCTTTTTAATTCTACCATGAAAATAAATCACTGTTACGATATTGAGCCGCTTATCCACCACGCAGCCTCCCGTGAGGTAATCAAGGGTGGTCATCTTTTATCGCGTATGATCGTGTTTTCATTAAGGGAATCATTTTGTATGGGGTGGTCACAAAGTCATCAAATATGCCGCCACAGCTTGGAGGTCCGTGTCGCGATTAATGAAGCCACCGGTTGAATTGCCAAGCAAAGATAGAGGTGGTCAGTTTTTGACCGATTTTCAATTAGGGCATCCCAAATGCCCCAGCGGTTCTCAATTTGTCAAAATTATTCTAATTTAAGTTCTTTTTTCGTTATGTATTAATCTTGATATTATTATTTCGGCGATGATTCTCGAAAAGTCGATACAAATCGCGTGGAGATCTTTTAATTGAAAGAATGAAACTTGTGCTTAATTAATACGAACACTAATTGGAATTATATCAGATTTTGGTAATTAGAAATGAGAGTTTGATAACATTATACGAGCACGATTAAGCAATTAACCACGGAGCCGCTCGAGAAGCACCGGCGATTTTGTTTGGCAAAATTTAAGACCCCTGTAGAATTATCCTGCCTTTATCGTTCAGATCGGAGCCTTCTATGTTGGAGCAAATTAATTACAAAGATTACAAAAATTGCTTCTTTGCACTTTTCGTGCTATTTGAGCACTGCAAGGGCGTTTTCAAATCAATGTTTGCAATTAATACTGATTCTAATCTGCACAGATTTCTAGTTAAGAAACGTGATTTTTGCACACGTTGCTAATTCGATGACAATAAGTTTGAGAAGCAAATATCATCACGATATTAAGATTTTCGCCATACTCTCGCATGGAGATCTCGTGAATCGCGACGGCCTTGCACTCGCAGGATCACGTTCCTTCGTAGTGGGGTCGGGACCTCAGCTTCCCACAGATTACGACGAGGAATGCTCAGCGGGGAATGCCATTACACTTGCGATCGCCGATCTTTATGATTCCATCCAGCCAAAAAGGTCGAGCCAATTTTAAAGCCACCATTCTTCTGCTATCCTCACTGACGAACGCGGTGTAGCGAACAATTCGTGGTTAAAATTCCTGTAAACATGAAAAATAAACATTTAGACTCTGCTATAAAACTTTAAAAATACGTTTTAAAATGCATGCTAGCAATAACAGTAACCATTAGCGATATTGCGTTTTGCTTATTTACGGACTGATTAAATGAATAAATTTTTTTTCGAAAGAGATCGTTATTTATTTCTTAAGAACTTCAAGTGAGCAAAATGATTAGACACATTGACACAACGCTGTCAATAGGTTTTCATTGACTTCACGTTTTCTTTTGCGACTAAATTTTTATATCCGGACAATTCATATTGTTCTCTACCTAGAAACAACTAAGGTCATAGGGCATGCGTTATACGACCGACTCTTAATTGGGTTTGCGCCTCGTCGAAGCGCCAAAGTTAATCTGAGACGCGTTTACGATCACAAAAAACTATTGACTGAAATTGGAGACGCGTCTATTAGTCGACTGGTGCGCTAGCGGTGATAGTCGATAGGATATTGGCGGTAGCTGATCAAAAGCCAGCTAAAAGTGAGTAGCTAAGCTTCTTTTTTTCTGTCGAGCCACGAACAACCTCGCAAAATAAATTTCCACTATAGAATTCGTCTCGGTGATAATCCCCTAGCAGCTACTGGTTATTACCAAAAGTATCGAAGCCCCGGTAGACTTGAGTAATCCGATACTTTAAAACCCACCTTGATATAAGTATCGCCCTAATCTAATTCAATATCAAACCACCTCTTCGTTGCAATAACTCCACACAAATTCGCCCATTAAATAAAATTAAAAAATATTATATTTGATTTTTTTATTTATGTAACAGTAACTTAAAATTTTGTCTGGTGAATAAGAGACAAAAAAATGAAAGATAGCAATATGAAATTCTATATATAAAAGTCACTATTGGACGACTGTTATGGAACATATGTTCCATTGGAGAAGAAATCGGTCTGCCGATAATTCCGTTTCGATTTCGGATTTGTAAGTTACGACGAAATCTATGAAGGAAAACTGGCGAAGGCCATTGTGCGCTTCGAAACGCCTCGCCACGCTTTAACGCATCTACCACTTTCCTCGCACATAACTTAACGCGGCGGTAACGCCTATGCCAACTGACTTACGCCGAAAAGTTATGATATCGGTTTTTGTAGCAGGTAAAAGCGCTCCTTTCTTCTTTTTATTCCTCCTTTCTATCGCGTTCACGGCGGAAGATCGGTGATTAGTTGTCACATAAAGTACGAAAACGCTTTGTTTGGATCTGTTCTAATTTTCCGAGGATATCACGCCGCGTGAAAACACATCGTTTATGCCACATATTTCAAGGCGGCGCGGCGGCTGATGAGAACAATCGATTTTATTGTTAACTCTTGCGAGGTGAAATTTAATCTGCCATAAATAGCGATAACATTTGGAAGAAAAGCATAGGGTTCATATTCTAGCCTGATAGATTTTCGTTAAAGTAATTTCTCTCAATTTTCACGGTATTGGAATTGGCGTAGAGATATTGTACTATTTATAAAAATTAATTAATGGATGAAATACCGATCGCGTCACAAAACTTACCTATAATTATATCAAAGCATTTTCTTTCTTTTTGGTGTTCTTAATTAACTGAAGCATAATATTTTCTTTTTTATGTTACATCTTGAAATTTCTCTCTCCCTCTCTCCTTTCATATCTTTTATTTTGATAGATACGTATATTTCATTAATATGTAACGCAATTACTTGCCCTGATATGCCTAATGCTACACAAAGAACGGCAGGTTGTATCGCGAATCTCTAATTTCGGGCCAATTCATCTTTGGCAGATTTCTTTTTCTCTTTCTCTCTCTCTCTAAGGTCTAGGATCGATCGCTGCGGAGATTCTATGGGCCTCTTTTATGTGGAGAGCCCGCGGACCGAGGCGCGGGCATCAAAGGGCTCTCTCGCAGGGACCTGTCTGTAATTACAGACACGAGGCGTGGCCCCGTGGAAGAACAATAGGGCCGCTCTCCCTTCGTCTCTTTCAGTCTCCCCGCCGACGCGATAGGATCTCCGATCTCTCCGCTTTCGGGCCCTCTGCGATCCCATCTACTCGCCGCGGAATATCGATCGCGACTATCGATCGCCGATAAAGCGATTTTAGGCGCTAAGGAGTTTCCATTCGGACGGCATACATTAAGCCGGATGGTTTCACTGTTCCACCACCCAATTCGCCAGACTATTTGTCGAAGAAACTGTCTGGATATTCGCAAGATTCCTTAAACAATTTTACTTCTGAGAACCTATCGAAACCTCTCATTTCTTTCAACCTTTAAAGAGACAATGTAGATTTTTTAATATAAAAAAATCTACATTGTTTATATTTTTATTACATTCTAATTTCTTGTGGAGAAATGTGAATAAATTTGTACTACAGTAAAAAATTAGTTTTATATCGATTTATGTTCATATACATGGAAAGATTTTACAGTTTCATTAATTAATTATTCTTTTTTAATGAAAATGAAAAGTATCAAAATTTTAGATTGTGTAAAGCCTGTATCGTGTTCAATTTAGATAGCCATCGAGTGGATCAAAAATTTGAATGAAGGGTGAATGTAATAGACCCCGCCAGCGTGATAATTAATGAACTCGGTCCTTCCTTGCAAGTCTTCCTTTTTCGCCGCTCTGCCCATCGTTGTATTGTCTAGCAATCTTTCTGCTAACCCGTGCAAAAAATTCCATTTAGAACGGGGTAACGTAAAGGCATGCTATCCTGCCGATGAGCGATGGGATTCGGTCAATCTTATTAGGCAGAACAATGGATTGTAAAAATACCGAAAATAAACCATGAAAGTAATTGAATACTAAATATAGTAACGTCGAATTAATGACGATGCATTACACATACGTGGACAGTATAGATTCATATACACGACATTTATAATAGTAATTTATTAATATTTTGAAAACTAAAATTATTCCGCTGATAATATAGGTCCATGTCCTGAATCATTGTCTATTTGGAAGTTGGAAGTTTGATCTCAACTGCAATCGTATTAGATCCACGAAGGGGAATTTATTCTCCGAACTCTTTTCGCCTTAACGAATCGTCGAGTCATGTATAGAAATTGCCGGGCGGTACAAGATGCGAAATGCAAAAAGAGATACAGTAACAGACAGAAAGAGCCGTTATTCCTATACATGAAGACATTCTGCGTAAAAAGAAATATTAATTTATCGTGACGACGTGATGTGCGCAATAAAAAGATATATTTCTTCGCAGTAAGCAGTCTTACCGTCTGTCATTATATTGATCACATTGATTAATGAAGCACTCATTCCTGATTAATTGTGAGCATAAATTAAAA
Organism: Temnothorax curvispinosus; assembly: GCF_003070985.1. Classification (NCBI taxonomy): domain Eukaryota; kingdom Metazoa; phylum Arthropoda; class Insecta; order Hymenoptera; family Formicidae; genus Temnothorax; species Temnothorax curvispinosus. The sequence goes on from NW_020214466.1 coordinate 470,570, forward strand.
TAAACTGAAAAATTATATTCAATTAATTTTACATGTAAGATAGTATGTATTTATCTAAAATTAATTTTATTATAAAAAATAGTATACTTATCAGAAAAAAAAACTGAATATGTTTACTACGACTGATATGCTTGTGTTAATGCTAAATTTTTTAAACTATAAAACGATTGTCACTGTCATAAATCATATGCATTACAATTATGAGGAATGAATGTCTTCAGAGATATATAAATTATAATATTTTAATTTTTTTTAATTTGTATCAAAAGTACATACAACTGCATAAAAAGAAAGTTTCGTTTTTCAATTGGTTTCTTCGTTAAGGTCAATTTATTTACATATAATTTCAATTCAATCGCATATGTCACAAATTTTTCTAAAGAAATATGATTCTAAAGAAAACTTGTTTCTAGATGCACATATATATTCATACATTCATTAAATGACCAGACTTAATCTTCTGGCGAACGTACGGTGAACATAGGCTAACGTAATCGGTAATGCATAGCTCGAGGCGTGTGATTTTTTGAGTTCTTCGAATCGATTTTATGCCGAATACAAGGTTTGACCGAGCAGCGTCCAATCAGTCCTCGTGTCTCCGTCAACGTCTAATTTAGTCGCGACGAGCAAACGAGCAATACGAGGGCGACTTTACGCAGGCCTTGGTCGTCGAATCCTTTATATTACTTATTCATCTCGTTAACCGCTCGACGTCACGCGATAGCTTCTGCTTTTCGGTCGTAAAGAGCAGAGCCAGCAGCACTGCCGTTTTCAGACTACGTCGCCACCAGCAAGCAACACCTGCTCCCTCAGATTTTTCGGACAGCCTCCATTAGCCGAGCGAGGGCGAGTCATCGCGGTTTATTGCAATAGTTTCGCATCATAAGATCCTCGCGCGAGCACGTCTCACTGGGAATGGTACCGACCGCTTATTGATAGTACCACCTGTCCCTATTAGCTGAAATAAGTGCCCCGTTAAACCCCACGTAAGGATGCACGCGAGTTCGCTATTCTCCCGTTTGCTATCCGACGTAAACTAGATAATAGTTCCATCGTTTTCCTCACTTCTACAAGTAAATGTCAGTCACTAACTACATCCTCGGTGAGACTCGTTAACTTCGACATGGATGGATAAGAGAGTAATTCGCACGAGATGCAGCTGATGGGTCGGGCTACATGGATCATTTTTTAAGATACTTGGTCATCGATTATCGAGTTTCTTCCGACGATATCTTATTTTGTTTTCGAATTTAAACGATCAGAAAAGGGTATTAAGATAATCGTGAAATGAAAGTTGTTGTGTACTTTCGAATATCCTGCAGTTACATATCGCTTCTATAAAAACGTGCTCCATAAAAACCGTTCATTCTTTTATTTCGTAGATCCCCAATTTTTTAATCCTTAAAATCTCGAATACGAAATACATCGAATAAATTTTTGGCTGAAGTAATCGTCATTCCTAAAATTTTGATTTCCGTCCTGTTTATTGGCATTTTCCCCGTCACGTTCACATGCAATGGTATGAAAAAAACAGTGGCACGGAATGATCTACCCACGTAGGTAGCTTCGTAATAACGGCTAAGTAGGATCTTTATATTCTTAGCCGTGAGGCAGAGAGACTCACTCTTCAAACGAGCGGCGTCAGGTAAGAGAAAACAAAATAGGGGAAGGGGTCCGCGCAGGGGAGTGAGATACTGCATGGTATAGAGAAGGTGGACGGAGGGGGTGGCTAGGGTTCGAAGCGAAAAGAAACGAGAGAACGCGCGGCCAAAGTGAGCCTCATTTTAATTAGTATCAGCTGGTGCGACGTGTACTTAACAACTCGGTGTAGAGAAGCCACGAGCGGGGGCCATCTCTCTCGCTCACTCTCTTTCTCTTTCTTTTCTCCTCTCTCTCTCTTCATCTTTCTCTTTTCTCGGGCTGAAATTCCTCGCGAGATGTTTTATTCAGAGACACCGCAGGCCTCTGCCAAGGTAAAAACGAACTGCTGCCTTTCCCCGTGGTGCGGCTCGAATGCGGCGGCGCTCAAGTAGCCGCTACCGCAATTTGCATACAATCCACACTGATTCGGCTGGACCGCCGAGGAAGGACGAGAGGGTACCCACTTACCCTCATCTCTACGTACCCCAGCGCCACCAACTTCTATGAATTTTACGGCATAAACCATCTCGGTTTAGATAAACCGATTTCGCAGATCTAGTACCAATGACTCTCGTAGATAATTATTACTTAAATATTTCATATATATTATGTGTTTTTTCTGTGTACAATATACTTCACAGCCGATGTCGAACATTGTTGCAAATTTTGAATAATGTAGCATAGTAGAGAATTATGTTCCATTGAGATAGACCTCTATCGTATATCTCTTCTTACATCTGCAAAACATGAGGCTGAAAAACAGACCTCGCGTATACATCTGCAGGTAAAAAAATCAGCAACATTGAAAGACGCGTTCTCGTTTTTGTGCCCCGTGCGGGCATTTTGAAACCCTCTTCCATGCAACATTATATCCAAACCCACTTAACGAACGCTGAGCGCACTCGACTGCAACCTGTTGTTTTTACGTTCCATGCAGCATGCACACGATTCTTGTCAACATCCAGGGGAAAAAAACGTCAACTATTGCAACAGGTTTGTTTTCGAGGACGCGTTTCCTTGTTTGAGAGGTTGTTCAAGCTTTTACCGTGCATGAAAAAACTGCACTAACATATATTTGATATTTGATGTATAGTCATGAATAAAAAAATATCTCGCATTTCAAAAATACTCGAATATATTCAGTGTATCATCGATTTTCTGTAATCTATTTTATCGATTCTTTTATATATATATATATATATATATATTACCTTCCACTGTCCCATAAAACAAATAAACTCGCGCAGAGAAACGTAAAGGATATATATTCCCGATGGCATTTTGGGTTCATGGGAATATCATTGTTGCTTACAATGCATTTGACGTATATCGCTTTCCAAAGCGCACGCAACGTACGCTGAAGGCGACTCGCAATACCCCGGCTACTGTTCCGCAATTACAATCACTCACTTCTGCTTTACTTCTTAGTTGCCGACCCCCGCCTTTTCCTTGTCAGTCCCGCGGGAATTCGCCGTCGGTCGCCACAGCGGAACAGATAATACTCCGTAAGACGCGTCCCGCACGATCTAATCAGGCGATGTCAAGCTGACCCGGGCAGCAAGACGGGCAAGAAGGGCAGCAGGACGCAGGAGGTGGCGTGCCACTTATGCATTATTCATTTGCTTGCGCTGCACCCCGAAGGGCACTTGCTCAGGATTGGATTTTGATGAATTTAATCTCGCATTTGCTCAAGGCTCGGAACGCGCTGAGTGGGATTAACGAGTCGCTCTGGGTTTCATTTGGTAGGCTCGCTGCTCTCGAACGAGCGGTCGACACGCAGCGTGCGCGTTCGGTTAGTTCTATGGATCCTTCACAGTGAATGAAGTGGAAAGGATAATGATACGTAATTTGTCTTCCGTTTCTACTACTTTCTACTACCACCGGCGGCAGCGGCTCTCAGCTTTTTGCGCTCGCCTGAGACTGGAGGTGCGCCTCTGAAATGATTTTAACTGCTGCACTCATCTACCATCACGTAATGGCTATTATATGCGATAGTAACTCAACACGGTAATGCTTATACTAATTCTCATATCTGTTTTAATAAAACAGGAAATAACACGTCGACGTAATAGCGGACGATTCACAAGCGATGTTTAACAGTTTCGATAAATTGCGAAAAAATAAATTTATTATTGGTTGATAAAATTGCATTATTATTGTACATGGAGTATACTCCATATATAATAATAAATTTATTTTTTCGCAATTTATTTAAAAATACGATTTTGAATCCTGATATTTCACTCGTACCTAGAATTTATACTTGTGGTTGCAAGTCGAACGCAGATGTCCCGCTAATTTTCGCCACAAGATATAAGGATCTCGTCGTGATATCTTAGGAGCGAATTTATAAGCGCGTGGGTGCGCTTTACGATTCGTCTGGACACTATCGACCAAGCATTTGTTGTCCCATGTAAATGCAACTATAACGATGGACCCGTGCCGCGAATGTTATCGAACGGCCATTAACACAAAAAAAGCGCGTTCAATACGAATTGTTTCGACGAATGAAAATATACCCGACGCCTCGATGCGAGTGTAATTGGAACAGGTATAAATCTCGTCCGGGGACAATAGTTTTTTTTTAGATACTGTATTTACAATGCATCTCGGTATCTGCAGCTGCCGCGTACGTCTCATTAATTAAGCCCCACGGTTCCGCCCCTCATCCCTTTGCTCGCCTTCTCGTCGTCCTTCGCAGCACGTGCAAGTGACTCTCTTTCTCCGCCTACACTAACCACTGCATTCACCAACGCCAACGGAACGTAGGGACTGGAATGCCTTGCGAGTTCGGAATCTCTTTAAACTCACCCTTACTTGTTCATCTTGGAGCAGCTCTCTCTCGGATTCATCTTGAAAATCTGCGCGCAAAATCACGACATGCTAGACAATTACAGTTATAACAGGCTATTATGCTTCTTGTACAGCAAGCAAGTCCGGGCACGAGTCCGGGCACGGGATGGCAACTCGTGTATATTCCATCTTTCCCGCTTTATGAATATTTATCGGAATAACTGTACGCCGGCCGTCTCGCGCTCGTCTGAAACGCGCGCACGTTGAAGAGTGCATCGCCGATTACGCCCAAGCGTACAAATGCGAAACCGACCATTGCGATAATTATTCGTTCCGAACAAGATGCTGCAAGAAGACGAACGGGAAGGCGACAGGAGAAACCGACACGGGAAAGAAGAAAGAGAGATGGAGAGAGTTTGGTAAAACGGCAATAATTTCATCGCGTTCTACCAGTGGCTAGCTGTCAGGGAGTAATGATGGCCTTAAACACCGCAAGTGATAGCCCCGGAGACACGATAATACCATACAATTACGTCCTCGTGTACTTTATGCGACGTACCAACACACGCAAAACACTGATTTTATTAGGGACGCTGAGCATCGTATTTGTCAGTCAGCGGATAACGAACCGCCATTTCCGTTAATAATAACCGCGAAGGAGCCTTCGGAGTCCCTCCATGAGCTACCTACGCCAACGATGAATACCTGTGGATACAAGTTTTCAATATTATCGTTGCTTATTATCCCGCTAAAGACCGCGGTCACCTTCCATCTAAGAATGCCGTAAAATATAATCCTACAACGACGGTGTAAATATTTGTTAATCGTTTGTTGACATCGCCGCATCTGACAGTCGTCTGCAGTAATTTCAGCATTAATTCAGTAAACGGAAATTTATTGATTGTTGTATTAAACAGCATCTGCCATGAGACGTTTGATAACGCGAATTCTGAGGATTATCTTTCTTAAATTATAAGCTTTCCTAAAGAATTTTTAAGTAAATAGGCTTTCACACACGACTCTCTTACAAATATTCATTTAATCCGCGGCATTCGCGGCCGCGGTGTACAAAGCTGCGTTGGCGATTAACAAGATCGCGGTTGCTGCAACCGATCGGCAAAAAGCCTCGTATTTTATCGCGAGTTATGATCTCTGCTACAAGAAGATCGCGCCACAATTCATCGGACGGCCGCGTCTGTCGAAACTAAATCATTTTTGCTCGATCTCGTTTACTGGCGTTCTTTGCACAGCTGGTCGTGAGGGGCAGCATACGAAATCACTGAATACGTTCTCGCGCATGTGAAAGATGAATTGCACCCGTTGCCCACCTCACGGAGATTTTACGGTCATCGATTAATATAATTTCGATGCGGGCGTGCACCACGTTCCGTGGCACGTGAGTAGAAACGAATGTTTCAACGACACTCGTCTCAACGAGTGCTCCGACTGAGTGAGGCGGATGTAAACTATTGTAAACGAGAGCGTAATGTTACTGCAGAGGCGGTAAACCGTAATTTTCGCTCGGAATTGATTTTATCATATCCATTGCAACTAAATTTATTATATAATTCGGGAGGTTCGTAAAACGGCGCGTCATAAACGTGCGCTTGGCAAGTAACGCACTGCGAATGCGATATGCAAATATTCCAAGCGCGGTTGTCCGACGATATTTTACCTGATGCGATTCCGAAATGTCGAGCTTAGGTAACCGCGAGGTGCTACCGACTTGTCGCGGAAAAACGCTCGATATCCAACGAACGGCAAGTCAGGTACGTCTGGCGAAATGTCAGATAATTGCATGGTGAAAGTGCACGCTGGCTAGACGCACACGCGAAAACTGCGTGAACTGCTGGATTATTATTTACAGCGTCATCAATATGATTTCTTGTAAAGTAGAAGTAGCCTCTCGAAAAAGCAATAGCCGATGGAATGCCAGTCCGTGCAGGCGCGCGGCGCGGGCGGCAGCGGCGGCGATGGCAGCTGGCCGATACGCCGCCAAAGTGCTCTCGTTATTGATTTACGTTGATAGCCTCTCTTGGATCTTCGCAGTGTAGCTTCTCGCGTAACTGCCGTCTCAGTGTAAACAGTGCGTAAAATTACTTTTTGAGCGCGTAGGATTGCGGCGTATATCCCGCACAGCTCACAGGTCGGAGCAAATTGCCTGTACGTTAAGGTCTACAAGCTTAGGGCTCTGCTTTATATTTCTCTCGCACCATCATAAACCATTATTCTTCTATTATATTGTCTTGCGTATTATATATGAGATACATTGCTACATATGCAAAATGTATGTGGTAAAATTTGAAGAACTAATTGGTTGAATAATGTAAATCTTCAGGAAATTTTATAGAAAATATTTTTTTGAAGTTATACGATTGTGTGATGATATGATACAAAGTACACGCGAAATGAATCTTGATACACGCGTAATCGTTTCAAACATACAATATCTGTCGAAAATATGTTAAGCTACCACAAATCGTATGTATGCACACGGGTATAAATAAATAATTATGTGCAGCTGCGATTTTAATTGACAGGCACGTGCTGGAGAAATTAAGAAGTATACCGCATTCGTAAGGAGCGGAATTTAACATCTTGGGTGTTCGTTGCATAATTTGTATCCTGGTTCGCCAGTACATTTCAAGCGATGGAATCGCGACGTGACCTTCTTTTTTTCCGTCTTCAAGCACAAACATCGTTGACCAACTCGGTGATGCTCGTCTCTGCCGAATTTTTCGAGTTCCAACTAATTACGCGTTGTAAACGCGAGCGTCGGGAAATTTATGTACCTTGTTTCGTCCGTAGGGATGCTTCGCGCGATCTCGGCTTCAGGTGCACTGAGCAATTAC